>NW_027187113.1:328512-367932 GCF_028583685.1 Petaurus breviceps papuanus | reverse complement strand
GGAGTGTGTGTGTGTGTGTGTGTGTGTGTGTGTGTGTGTGTGTGTGTGTGTGTGTGTGTGTGTGTGTGTGTGTGTGTGTGTGTGTGCTTACGCGCGCGCACAGGTGCTTGAGGGAGGAGCTTGGAGCCCAACAGGGCAGTCTGGACAGGTGGAGGAGAGAAGAACCAGGCTGTAAGCTGCCAGCTATGACCCACGGTCCCCCCACCCCGACCCCTCCTCCCTTCCCTATGCCATCCTCCCTCCAGGCCCTGCTGCGGTTTGGTACCTGAAATAATAGCATCGAAAATTCAGAGAGGTCCAGTGTTCCCTCCCTTCTTCTGTCAGATGAGACAACTGAGTCCCGGAGAGGACCAGGGATGTGCCTCAGAGGTGGCATGTAGCAGAAGTAGAGACTGGAACCCAGGTCTTGTCGGCCCCCCGCCCCGTGTTCCCTTGGGGAGGGGGAGGGCAGGAAGGATGCCATCCTTGTAGGAAAGAGTAACATGGGATTCTGTCTAAATGGATGGCTTGTCTACTTCACAGTGACTGATAATGGCCAGCAAAGTGCACATTCCCACTTAGGGTCACTTTTGCCACTGCTTATTACCAGTGGACCACTGGAGGCAGGAAATGTGAACCTTGGCCTGTTTGTTTGGCAGATGGTCAGGGAGGTGTAGAAAGGAGGGAAATGACCTGTCCAGAGTCTCATGGTCAGAAAGTCCCTGCATCACCTTGTCCACTTCCTGGTTGCAGTTGAGTGAACAGAAGCAAAGAATTGCATAAATTGTCATTCTCTGTCTAAGGCATTACGTGGGTAAACAGCAAGAGGATGGTCTGGGCAAATGTCTGAATAGGAAAAGAAGCAGGATATGGTTTGGGGGTGCTTAGTGAGCTAAGATAATTTGTGTTTATCCACCAATGAAAATAGCTCAGACCTAGGAGGGGCATTCCAGAACAGAATATATTAAGTTCCTTAGGAGCAGAAACTCAAGATCAGAAGAATTGAGTTCTGGAGACTGGGGTGGAAGGAAGCCCTTACTAACACTTACACTTTTCAATCCCTAGGAGTTATTTTCCCTTTCTTGATCTCAGCTCTTTCCTTTAGAAACTGAGACTAAGAATGCTTGTATTACCTGTTTCCCTGGGATCTTGTGAGGATTAGATCAAGCTTGTGAAAGTAGGTTTGTAGTCATTAATGTTGAGAGACTGTCTTAGGAAACTTGTGTGGTAGAACCCATGCCCTAACTTCTCCCCCCAAGCACATTAGGCTAGATTTTCCTTCCAAAAAAGTGTTTTGAGACCTTCCTTGAGACTTAGTTGGATCTAGATACAGAAGGTTTAGATTGTTGGCATAATTTCCACTTTAAGTGAACACAGCCCAGGGGAGCTTCAGGGGCTCTTATATTCTTGACTGGTGAATGATGATGGGTTACTCAGGCTAGGGAGCTTCACTTAACTGAATCAACACAGGTGTCTTCAATGTTTATTCTTGTTGAATGTTCTTATTCAGTTGTTGAATTTATAGGGAACTGGATCGATTCATGTCCAGCCCCCACCCCAAATTGGTTTAGTCTTTCAGGATTGTAACATAATGAACTCAATGAAGTTGGGGGTGGGCTCCATAAAGGAAGATAAAATTAAATTGGCCATCATATGATTTTGGTGATGCCTTTAGACATGGTGATTGCTTACTGTGAGGTACCCCCACTTCGGGGAGATCTACTCTCTAGTATACTTCCAGTTACCATTCTGTAAGGAGAGTCTGATGTATGTTCTATGTATTTCATAACTGAAGCTTAAAATTGATTTTGGTAAACTATGTTATTCCTTCCAGATTTCTTGGGAGTTCCAGATTGATAATTTAATTTTCCTCCAATTTCTACTAGAGAATCTCTTTAGTACTTAGTTTACTTTCAAAGCAGAATGGAGAGATTGAATTGGGGGGGATCAGAAAAAAGATTTTCCCCTCATTATTAAAAAGGCAAAATCAGAAGAATCAGTTGTGTTCCTACAACTCCTGATACCTTCTTCCTCTGTAAAGCCCACCCATTTTTCCCATAGGTGAATTCCTCCTGGAGCCTCCCTTTTTGGAGGGGCCCAGGTTGATGTTCATCCTCCTCCCAGCCTTCCTGGCTTCCAGACTTCTCAACCATGCTGTCATAAGCATAATTTCGGTCAGCACCTGTGACCTCTTTGATTTTTGAATGTTCCAGGCCCAGCCTCCTCCTTGCCCTGATGCTATGTTCTGCACTTCAAAATCATGCCATATGCTAGTCACGGTCAGCTGCACCCCCCCTTCAGTTACTCTTCCCCCCCCAGCTTTACTTTGTATATAATCTTCCTCTTTGAACCTTAGCTCTTTGCTGGTGGGACTGTCTTTCTTTTGCTTCTATTTGTTATTTACTATAAGCTCCTAGCTTATAGTAAACACTTAAAGTTTATTTCCTTCCTTCAGCCTTTAGTGGGACTTGGATGCCTTTATATTGCTAACTTTCCTTATCACCCAATTGCTTGGGGTGGGGGTGGGGTATCTGGAAATAAGGACCTTACCAGTTTTGAAGGATTCTAGTTGAGTAAACTATTTTGGTTTTAAATAGCTTTTTAGAAAGGACAGTGCCTTTACTGGGCTTCATTTGGTGAGCAATAGGGCTGAAACAGCAGTTCACTGTCCTAGTTAAGTTGCATGAGGAACTCAAAAATTAAAGAAGGCAAACCAAGGCAGATCCCTGGAATCTGATGATTATCTGTGTTGCAGAACCATGCTGCAGAAACTGTTGTGTTTGGTTTTATAGTTTGGAAGAGGAGAGACCAACCATAATTATTCCCAGGATATTTCCTACGAAAATAATAGATACCTCCCTAATGTGGATAAATTCCACATACTAACCATGATGGTCACAACTGAAAAGTGAGAGGGTTTTTTTTTTTTGTTCCAAAACAAGATTAATGATTGGTGGTTGAAGGATGTTATGGGATCTCTTAAAATATTTCACTCTACTCCTAGATGACCAGTTCATTTATGTTTTCATGGAAAACAACAATAATTATGAACCTTTAACGTGCCCAAGGGAAACCTATCGCCAGGGAGCTGGAGACAAAGTAAATGTCAGTGACTGTGAAGGAGCATGTGGATGATTGGTGACCCTGCCACATGTAACTAGTTTCCTGTTTTTTTGCTTCCCCTCCTTTGTTTCACTTGATTTCATTTACTTAATGCATAATTTACTTTGGGCTTCATGATCCAGAGAACCCAAACTATATATGTCCTGTTTTATTTTGTTTTTTGGAGGGTGGAAGGCAATCCTGGTTATGTGACTTGCCCAAGGTCACACTCAGGTCCTCCTGACTCCAGGGCCTGTACTCTATTCACTGTGCCTCCTAGCTGCCCCTATGGGGTTCTTAAATTTAAATTATTTATTTTTAATTTTCAACAATCACTTTCATAAGTTTTAAATTTTCTCCCCTTTCCTACCCCCTTCCTCTTCAAGATAGCTTGCAATCTGATATGGGCTCTACAATACATTCCTATTAAAACATTTTCACATTAGTCATGTTGAATAGAAGAATTATAATGAATGGGAAAAACCATGAGAAAGAAAAAAAAATAAAACAAAACAAAAAAGAAAATAGTCTGCTTCATTCTGCTTTCCAACTTCATAGTTCTTTCTCTGGATGTGACTGGCATTTTCTTTTTTCTTTTTTTTTTAATTTTTTAAATTTTTTTGCTTTTTGGAGGGCAATTGGGGTTAAGTGACTTGCCCAAGGTCACACTGCTAGTTTTTGTGTTAAGTGTCTGAGGCTGGATTTGAACTCAGGTCCTCCTGACTCCAGGGCCGGTGATCTCTTCTCTGCACCACCTAGCTGTCCCCCAATGACTGGCATTTTCTATAATGTGTTCTTTGGAATAATTTTAGGTCCTTGCATTGCTGAGAAGAGCTAAGTCTATCAAAATCAGTCCTTGCACACTGTGGCTGTTACTATGTATAATGTTCTCCTGGTTCTGCTCCCCTTATTCAGCATCAGTTCATATAAGTCTTTCCAGGTTTCTCTGAAGTCTGCCTGTTCATTATTTCTTATAGCACACTAGTATTCCATTACATTCATATACCACGACTTGTTCAGCCATTCCGCAGTTAATGGGCATTCCCTCAATTTCCAGTTCTTGGCCACCACAAAAAGAGCTGCTATAAATATTTTCGTATGTATGGGTCCTTTCCATTTTTATGATCTCTTTGGGATACAGCCTTAGAAGTGGTATTGCTGGGTCAAAGGATATGCACATTTTTATAGCCCTTTTGATGTAGTTCCAAATTGTTCTCCAGAATGGCTAGATTAGCTCACAGCTCCACCAGCAATGAATTAGTGTTCCAACATTCCCTCATCTTCTCCAACATTTATCATTCTTCTGTTTTGCCATGTTAGCCAACCTTATAGGTGTGATGTGGTATTTTGATTTGCATCTCTCTAATCAATAGTGATTTAGAGCATTTTTTCATGTAAACTCAGGGTTTTTGAGAGGCCATCTATCAGATGAGTGACCAAGGTCTGTCAGAGAGATGGAATGTAAAGTCTGAATAGGAGCCCTAGAGTTCTGAGCCTATAGCCCAATGTCCTCTGGATATTGCATTTATATCACATGCATATTGGCTTTTTTCCCCTCATTTCTCTCAGTGGAGACAGCATTAGCATAGATTGCAAATTGCATAGGCAAAGGTCATTTGTTAGAGCAACTAGACATTGTCGTATTTCATCTCTTAATCTGTGCATCTGTTATGGTTTAGTAGCATTTCTGCTCTTACTGCTACTAGGACAATTACTATGAAGTTTATGCAAAATCCTTCTTGGTGACAATTTCTGTGATGAATTCAATACTGTTACCTTTGAAAAGGCAGTTCCCATAATTCATTATTTTGAAGGAACTTATGGAGGTTGAGTGTGAGGGCGCAGTCAGGGCAACACTTCAGGTGTTCATCTTTATGGATTGAGTTATCCTGATAAACTTCTGACTGAATTATTAGTGTTTATGCAGAGTGATGATGATGATGGTGATCAATATGTTTATATGTTATTTATTTATTTGACTACCATAGTAAAACTGGTAGGTAAGTACCTAAGGTACTTGCCCAGGACCAAAAAAGTAGAGAATAACAGAGGTTTGCTTGGGACTACTGTGTCTTCTGACCCCAGGGTCACACCTCTGTCCACTGAATTTAGTTTGCCCACATCTTGGTATTTTAGTTTTACTTTTTTGTAATATGTGTTGATTTTTAAATTTTTTCCCCCAAAATTTAATTTCAGACTCAAATGCCCGAACACAAATGCAGAATAGAGAAAACAAACAAACACATATCATAAACTTGAATATTGGAACTTGAATACAAAGTTAGAAAGAAAAAAAGCATGTCATATGCATTGAAGAATATAAGAGAGAATTCAAAATATGTAACAATAAATTTTCATTTCAAGAAAGCCTATATGATAAATAATACTTGTTATGTTGAGGATTGTCCATCTTTTCTTGGCTTCTTGTAAGTTTTCTTTTGTTCTCTAATGTGTACTTTTTTACCTTGTTTTTTTTTTCCTCCCCCCAAGCTCCCCCCAGAAGGCTACAATAAAGTTTAGATATATTTCTCTATAGCTATAGATATATACATAAACATATACATACACATACACATATAGACATATACTTTCCCAAACGTATTCTCCTAATCTCTGTTTTTTTATGTATTATTATATCTTATTTACTATCCCTCCTGCCTCCTCTACTTTACTTCAACCCACTACCTTACCCTCCTATAACTTGCCTACCCCCCTCCAAGGATCCCTCCCCTATCCTCTCATTACCATAAATCTAAACACCCTTCTACACCCCTATTCTCTCATCCTCCCCTCTAACAATCCCTCCCTTGTTTTCTCCCCCCTCCCTATGCTACTGTTTTATTTCTTCTAAATTTAGAAGACTTTTATACTCTTCTAAATATATATGTATTTCTCCCTCTTAAACCCATTTCTGATGGAAGTAGGTTACCAGAACTACCAGCCCTCCTCCCCCATCTAATTCCTCTGTATCAATTCTTCTTTTTGCACCTCAGATAATTACTCTTTTAAGCTGTTCCTAAATGATTTTACTTTTAAAATTCATATCATTCTCAGGTTTACCCCAATATTTCTTTTTTTAAAAAATTTTTTGGTCTTTATTAATTTGTTTGTTTACCTTTAGTTTACAAGATTCAGTTCCACAATTCCTTGAGTTTCAAATTTTCTCTCCCTCCTTCCCCCATGGTGGCATACAATCAAGTATAGGATCTGCAAATACTTTCACATTAGACATTAGTCAGGTTATAAAGAAGGATTGTATCAAATAGAATGAACAATGGGAAAGAGGAAGCAAAACCAAACAAGAAAAAGAGAAGGTAGTTTTCTTCAATATGGATTCAAACTCAGTTCTTTCTCTGGATGTAGGCATCTCTCTCCATCATGAGCCTTTTGGGGTTGACTTATAACCCTGCATTGCTGTGAAGAGTCCAGTCTATCAAAGTTGGTTGTCACACATATGTTGTGTCGATAATTGTGTACAAATTTTTCCTGGTTCTACTTTCTGTAGAAAGTACTGGTTTTCCTGGGAGTTCTTGTTTTTCACTCAGCAGTTTTAGAATTTCTCCATCATTTTCATCAAACCAGTCTTGGTGTTTGGGAGTGTTTTGACCAAGATGAACAAATGTAGTGCTATACACCAAATCTCTGAAAGCTGCCCACTCTTTTTCTGCTCCATTGTTGCCAAGTGCCACTTTGCTCAACTTTGCAAGTTAGCCACAAACTGTTCCTGCTCAGAGAACAGCTCTAATCTGTTGACATTAATTCTTCTGGTAGTAATTTTGCTTTGGGGGAACATTCAGCTTCGAGTCTATTATCAGTCAAGTACTTTGTACCCTTCTTCACTCTCACACCTAATTTGTCTCTTCTCCTTACAATCACATAGTCTATTAGACGCCAATGTTTGCTGCAAGGGTGCATCCATGATGTTTTATTGCATTTAGGTGAACAGAAAACAGTGTTGGTGATGAAAAGGTCATGAGATGCACAAGTCTTCAGTAGTAAGTGACCATTTCTCTTTCTGTTTCAATCTCCATTCCTCCCTAGGACAATCTGCCAAGTCTGGTAGTCTGAGCCTACTCTAGCATTAAAGTCACCCAGAATTATAAGCTTGTCTTCATACATTTTTTCTTTGACCTCATCAGGGTTCTTCATGGTGGGAGCATAGACACTGATGATGATGACATGACATTTTCCTGCAAGTGACAATTTCATTATCATGTGCCCGTCATTCATTCCTTTTGTTAGGCATACAAGCTTGTTGACTAGATTAATCTTGATTGAAATACCTACACATCAGCCTCACAATGCTTCGCTTCACTGAAGTCATTCCAGAAAAAACCTATATCCAGCTCCAGCTTCAGTAAGCAGTCCTTCATTTGCCAGCCTTGTTTCACTTAGGGCTGCTTTTGGATGTGATGCCTTCTGAGTTCTCTTTCCACAAGAGCTGTTCATCTTTCAGGTCTGTAAGTGTGAACACATTCCATGTACTGATGGGGAATGGAATTGTCTTTGCAGACATTTTTCTACAATTTTTTGTGTGTTTGTTTCAACCGCAGGGTGGGATCCTGTAGCAGCAACATCCTAGGATGACTGATAGCACAGGTTCTTTGATTTGCTTTTCTAAAGGAAAGCACCTCAAAAAGGATTAACAATCTTTCTTTAATCAAACATATGTCATTTACCTAGTTTTTTGGGGGGGGTGTTGAATCAGCACCTGAACTTCAGAGAATACAAGCAGAAGTTATAAGCAGACAAAAATACAGATAGAGAAAATAAATCTCCCCCTCCCTCTCTACCTCCCTTCTCCTCTCAGCAGACAAACAGACAGGGCTTCCAGCTGTCTGACCATCACATACATAACAGTTATTCACCAGAGAGAGAAGCACCAACATCTGTGTTTTCAAAGCTGGGGGGCTCAACAGCTACCCAGTGTTTCACCTGGCCAAATCACACAACTCTTCCCATAAGTGAGCCCCAAAGCAAAACCTCACATCAGGATATATATATAGCCTTCTCCAGAGTCAGAGAACATCACAAGCCTCATGACCCACTTGACTACAAAGTAACAAAAGTTGTGCCTTCCTGAAAAAAAAGCATCCCACCACAGGGTCCATGTGACCACATGCAGCCTATTAGGGGCAAGAGTTTATTTTCAAATCAGGAAAGGTCCTCAAATTCACCTAAGCCTATCAAGGAGGAGGGGAAGATCTTCAAATTCCCATTCCCATTATAGATCCCCACCTGCTACAGTAATCAGACCCAGGGTTCCAGGGTTGGGTAAGCAGAAAATTTTTAGGGCTCCTTTTCTAGGCCCTTTCTCGCAGGAGGAGGTGAGCAGTGTGATCCTTAAAGGGCTTCTCAGACAGCTAGTGGGCTGCCAAATCCCACTACTGCTTTCAGTGAGAAATGACCCTATGGCCTGAGCTGCCTCTGTGTGGGGTTGTGTCTACAGCTCCCAGTGTGTCCTCACCTGCTGCTTTGTCAATCCCTTGAGTTCCAAATTTTCTCCCCCTCCCTCTCTACCCCCCTTCCCCTTTCCCCATGGCAGCATGCACTCCACTATAGGTTCTACAAATACCTTTACACTAAACATTAGTCAAATTGTAAAGAAGAATTATAAGCATTGAAATGAATAACAAGAAAGAAGGAATAAAACAAAAAAAGAGAGAGTCACTATAGGACTTTGAGACAGGTAAAATGGTATGTGTGATGTCTTTTGATTTAAGTGAGTCAGAGTTGTACGAAGTCGTTGGCCTCACTCTTTCTTCTTGAGTCATCACAGTCCAGTGGCAGGACTGAGTCAAGACAACTTGGGATGCAGTGCATGACCTTGGTGTCTTCAGTATCTAACCAAGCTCTAAGTGCTCCACAGCACCTACTTTAGCTGCCTTCATGGTTATTGGAACAATTTGTTGTCATCCACACACCACCATAGTAAGTCTTCACATGTTTGGAGTAGACACCCGTCTAACTCACTGGCTGTTTTCAGACCCCTCAGTTACCCTTAGCCAGTCTGCCAAAATGGCTTACCAGAATGTAGCCACTGCACATGATACAGCATGGGGTCACAGGTGAGAGTTAAGTGGAACAAGTGGACACCAAAGGTGGAAAGCAGTTCTGAAATGGGCTTGGCAGCCATCACACAAGAGGTCTAGTCTTCCCAGAACACACTCTATACCCAATTCACATTCACAGTTCTAATTCACAGTGATTAACTGTATTTTTGCCTTCCTCCTATTTTCCCTCTGTTTATACTTTTCTCTCTCTTTTCACCTTGTCCCTCCTCTTCAATTATTTTAATTCTGACCACCACCTGCCTCAATCTGTCCTCCCTTTTATCAGCCTGTTCTCTTTCCCTTTCCTTTCCCTGTTCCTTTTCTTTTTCCTTATAAGGTAAGATAAATTTCTATATCCAACTGAGTGTATCTGATATTCCCTCTTTGAGTAAAATCTGATGAGAGTACAATTTAAACAATCCTCAGCCCCTCCCTTCTTTCCCTCTGTTGTAAAAGATCTTTTGTGCCACTTCATGTGACATAATTTACCCAATTCTGCCTCTCCATTTCCTCTTCTCCCAGTACAATAAATTTTTTTATATCATCACACCAAAGTCATCTTATACCCACACCATCTGTCTTTATATATGCCTTCTAACAATCCTAATAGAGATACATTTATCAAGAGTTACAAGTATCGAGGGGTGGCCAGGTGGCTCAGCGAGTATGAGCACCGGGCTCCAGTGTTGGGATAACCTGGGGATCGAATCCGGGCTCAGACACTTAGCACCCACCCAGAAACACCTGGCCGTGTAACCTTGAGCAAGTTACTTAACCCCGATTGCTTAAAAAAAAAAAAGAGTTACAAGTATCATCTTCCCATGTAGGGATGTAAACATTTTAATGTCATTGAAAAACTTGCTTTTTTTCCTGTTTAGCTTTTTATGCTCCTCTTGAGTCTTATATTTGAAGACTAAATTTTCTGTTCAGCTCTGGTGTTTTATTAGGAAAGTTTTAAAGGGATTCCCCTATTTCACTGAATGTCCATCTTTTCCTTTGAAAGATTATGCTTAGCTTTTCTGGGTAGTTGATTCTTGGTTGTAATTCAAGCTCCTTTGCCTTCTGCAATATCATATTCCAAGGCCTCCAATCCTTTAATGCGGAAACTACTTAATCCTGTGTAATCTTATTAATTTTTTTTGCTTTTTTGGAGGGCAGTTGGGGTAAAGTGACTTGCCCAAGGTCACACGGCTAGTTTTTTGTGTTAAGTGACTGAGGCGAGATTTGAATTCAGGTCCTCCTGACTCCAGGGCTGGTGCTCTATGCACTGCACCACCTAGCCACCCCAATCCTGTGTAATCTTGACTATGGCTCCACAATGTTTAAATTGGTTTTTTTTGTTCCTGGCTTCTTTCGGTATTTTCTCCCTCACCTGATAATTATGGAATTAGGGTACAATATTCCTTGGAGTTTTCCTATTAGGATCTCTTTCAAAAGGTGCTTAATAGATCATTTCAATATTTATTTTTATCCTTAAGTTCTAGGTTATCAGAGAAGTTCTCCTTAATAATTTCTTGAAAGGTGATGTCAAGGCACTTTTTTATGATCTCGTGTTGTGACCCTAAGGTTTCTAGATGAGTCTTACCTCCTCTTCCCAGCCATTGGTGCACACACAGATACGTCCTGCATGTTTGCATAAAGGAGAAATCAAGTCAGTGGAAATGGAAAGAGGCACGGCTTTATTGGCAAGACAGGCATGTTGTTACATGTCTCCCTCCATTCTCTCCAGCTCCCTCATGCTTCAGCCCTTAAATCCCCAAAGTGCACTTGCAGAGCTCGTGGACAACTCATGAGGGAAGGTGGGGGGGGGCCAATCAGAGAACAGGGAGGCTGTGTCCAGAACAGCTTGCATACTCCTGTGCACTTACACTTAGTCCCCAAGATTAATCTCAAGGCAACAGGGTAAATTGCATGACAGCACACAAGCTGGGAGCCTTGGCACTTCCTAGAGGTTAGGGTCCCCTGACCACAGATGAGATTAGCACATATTGCTGATTGCTCTGTATCCTGTTACATCAGACCTGAACTCAGAGAGGCTGCCTGAGATCCAAAGAGGGGCTACAGGCCTCAACACGTCCCCCTTCCTTTTAGGCGTGGAGCGCCAAATCTTGTGAGTCCTGCAAGGCATGGGATTTTTTGCATGAGAGGGCAACAGATGAGGGGATAATTACCATAAACAAAAGACAATTCAATTACATATTATATAGTATTCACAAATCACAGGGAAAAGGATAACGAGGTGGGGACACTTGCCAGGCAAAAAGTCTTAATTTAAAAATACCTATTACATACTTCACAATGCAAATCTCAAGGAAATACAATATAACCAGAGGAAGAAGGGGTGAAAACAATATATAGATAGCCAATGCAAAGGACTTAACTCTTTAAAGGAACCCTAAATTTGTCGTGCCAAATTGTCCACCTTAATTTTATCCAGGGCAGCCTCATTGATATGGGAAATCAGTTTATCAAATTATGCCAAATCCACTCCTATGGAGGTATTTCTAAAAATCCCTAACAAACGATTTTCAACTTTTTGCCAATCACAATTAGACCTATTATATTTCATGGGTATAACACAAATAGGATGAAATCTATAATCACACTTCAACAAAACTCAGTTTCTGCAAGCTTGTCTTTCACAAATTCTAGTATCTTTTAAAAAATCTAATTTTTGCTGAAAGTCTCTACTTTAACTTATTACCTAAATACAAAGACATAGTGGTTGAAATTATCAATAATAGCAGACAAAATATTAGTACAAATCCCTACTAGATATACATAGAGCAGGAGTACAATGAATGCAAACAATATTCCATACAGAGGAGTCATACATAGAGAGGTGTATCCATAAGTACATTGGAGAAGGAGAATAGAAGACACAGTTGTATATAGTCCCATGAGTAAAAGTCCAGAAATTGCTTTTGTGCAGGTTTCCCCTAAGTTTGAAATCAAAAGAGGGTGGTACTACAAAGAGTATGACATCATAACCACTAATACATTGTTCAAGAGTACAGTTAAAGCAGGGTATATTCCAATAAAATATAGTATGGATTTATATCATCTGTAAATGATTTACATTAGTAGAAGTAAGGAAGGCTTGAGGAGGTCAAATACAAGTAGTCACAATTACAGTTATATATGAAACAAGTGATGCAATAAGGGTAGGTGTCTCGAAACATAAATCAGGATGGAACCAGTTCAGTTTGTATAGAAAGCAGAGTGATCACAGCAAGAAACACAAATCCTGGGGTAACAGGTTTTTCAGTTCTTTGGGTGGATATAAAAATGTTCAATCTGCCCCAATGGGGGCAAAGCTTTTTTTGTTTTGGTTGCCTTAGGAGACCTCTTCTTCTTTATTCCCATGTTCTGTCTCTGTGAGTTCTTCTGCTGCTGCTGGAGCTTTTTCATCTTTCTGGGTGATTCAGAGTACACACCCTGACGTTTCTTTTCTGGCACCCTCACTGGTCGTTCCCCAGCTTCTGGAAAATATATAAGCATAGCCTCACCCCCACAGTAATAAATTCCACATTACCTTCATTTTGGGGAGTATTTACCTTTCACATTATTTTCTGCCCGTGTATACTCATTTTTAGCAATGTTTTTATTTAGCTAATGTATTTTGGGTGTATAAAGCAGTAGCTAATACAGCTAATTGCTCCCCCTTTTTTATTTTAGCAACTAGGTTGTAATATCTTTATTATAAGGGGTATGACTGTAATTAATATTTAAAAATGATCACAGAAACATTGAAATAAGTTTGTTAGTGGCAGGAACATTATCAGCATTCAATTGTGTCAGAATGCCCATAGAAGCAGAAAACTATAACATATGGTTACATAGAGTATATGCATTTTGATGAAAATAATAGTAAGCTAATGTAGTTCTATGAATATTTGGGGGAAAAGTTAGAGAAACTTGAACTTTTGATTAATAGTCACGTTATTTGGATAAAGAGACCTAGGAAATGAAGAAAGAATTGCAATATAGGTAGTGGCCTCTATGTCATAAGAGCTTGTAACTTCTGAAAAAGGTTAAAAAAGATCTGTATTCTGAGTATATTTAAGTTTAGCATTATCAATATGTGTTGACATATGTATACAGAATATTTGTTATCTGACTCAATATTAAGGGAAAAGAAAAATCATTTAACAATAATAGCATATCAGAAAGCTGTGTCTAGTGGGTAGAAGTAAAGTGAATATTAATAACTTTATCATTATTAGAATTACTGTTAATATAATTAGAATTAATTAGCTTGCATTTCCAGGAAGCTGATAGACAAAAGAAGTTCCTGACTAGGACTTTACAGCTGAATAAGAGACCTACATCCTTGTTACACAAAGCTTGTTTATCCTCTGATTATTTTCACTTTGGAAGAAAGAGATATTTCAGAAATTAAATCTTTTACTTATAATAAGTTCAGACACTACTTTAACTCTTGCCTAGGCCATGGAATGACTATGCATTGGAAATAAAATAGCAAAATCTGTTCTACTTTACTTTAACTTAGCTATAAGTTGTCTTGGAAGTCCTAAAAGCAAAAATAAAACTTTTAAGAGTGAGATTCATTTAAACCAAATTGGTGTAACATAGATTCTCAACGTATTTATTGACAAACTATTGCAGAATTTTTAAATATCATAATAAATATCATATTATATATAAAAACAAAGTTTTTAGTCAAAAAAGGTATAGTAATTGAATCTTTATATTGGCAACAATTAAGAAGCTGATCAAAGTACTTATAAAAGCTATTAGTATTAGGATCCCTCTAAACAATGGAGATATTATAAAGTAAGCCTAAGTAGTTTGTATAAGTTACTGTATATATTCTAATTCTTTTTTTTTTTTAAGCAATTGGGGTTAAGTAACTTGCTCAAGGTTACACGGCCAGTTATTTCTGGGTATGGTGGTAAGTATCTGAGCCCAGATTTGATCCCCAGGTCATCCTGACACTGGAACCGGTGCTCTTACTGAGCCACCTGGCCGCCCCTAAGCAACTGGGGTTAAGTAACTTGCTCAAGGTTACACGGTCAGGTGTTTCTGGGTGGGTGCTAAGTGTCTGAGCCCGGATTCAATCCCAAGTCATCCCAACTCTTACTCACTGTGCTACCTGGCCGCCCCTGTATTCTGATTCTTGTTAAAAAAAATAATATTAGGTTTCCTAGTGAGCTAACACAAAAGAGCTCATATCTTTTACTGACTAATTATTCTGATCATAGAAATTTTCCTATAGAAAGAAAAAATAAGATGTGAATTAAATATAATATTAAGTGCTTTTTATTTTAAGTAGAAATTTTTCTTTTTCTTTTCTTTTTTTTTTTTAAGCAATTGGGTTAAGTAACTTGCTCAAGGTTACACGGCCAGTTATTTCTGGGTGTTGTGCTAAGTATCTAAGCCTGGGATTCGATCCCCAGGTCATCCTGACACTGGGGCTGGTGCTCTTACTCGCTGAGCCACCTGGCCGCCCCTTTTAAGTAGAAATTTTTCACCAATCACAGCTCATATCCATTTATATGTTAATTTTATTCCTATGGAGCTGTAATAAACAATAAAAATTTACTAGGTTTTTCTTATGTAAGGAATTTCATTTAATGTTTTTCTTTCTCAATTGTTAGAAATCCTTTTAATATTTTGCAACTTTCTTAGCAAGTTAGATTCATTGTTTAAGAACTATATAACGAAAACAAGTTCCTTTCTCAGGCTGAATGACCTTGCCTCTACAGAGGGCTTTTTGCAGTTTTACAACATAAGTAAGATTGATATGGATTCTAAGCAGGAGAGACTGAGGGGTTAATGTTTATTCTCCTGCATTGCTAACTGTCACACATGGAGGAGCAATGTTCTGGATGGGCAGAATTAATCCAAAATAAAGTTTTCACCCAGTCTCCTAATTTCTACATACATTAATCAATCAACAATTTTAGGTTTTTAGCATTAAAACAAAATAACTCAATAATCTTACAAGTTCCAAATAATTCATATTCAAATTGTTTTAGTTGTAAACCCTCTCTAACTTCAGGTAGGTGTGTAAATAATTGATTTTCTGTATGGCATATATAAACATTATAAGATGTAAGTGACATATCTTTTTAAACAAGTTCTTTATCTTTTAGTTCCAATAAAATTCAGATTAAAAAATGTGCTTATCTAACACTTTTTCTGGCTTAGAATGATCCCTTAATTTTTAAAATGAGAGAATTTTACTACAATTTAGGAAGACCATAACAACACAGTGACATTGTGACATTGATTGTATTTGCAAATCATCACTTGAGAAAATTATTGATAGAAAACTAGGCTAATCAAGTGCAGAGATTTTTCTCCTCTCCCCTTATCTGCAGAGCCTGATTGTGTATTTAGGGGTTTTGAATGGAGAGGTTCATCTGCTTGCTTAAAGATGTGGGGCTCAGGGTTCCCCAGGGATGTTGCTAATGGGATCCTTGTTATAATTAGTATGCCTCCTCTCTTTTACCAGACTGGGGAGGATAACTTAAATTCCTTATTAGTCTTCAGCACTCTCTTTTAGCCTAATCTGGGATGAGAAGCTTTAATGAATTTTTGTAAAATGTTTCGAGCTGACAAAACTTTTACTCCAATAAACTTTATTTATATGTCCACTCCTTAAAAAAAAAACTTCTTTGAATGTGATAGCTTTGACTTCTGCAGCAAAAGTGATTTTTTTGGGGAGTGGCACCTACTCCCTTATCTCATTACTAGAGAACCCAAAAAACTCACTTTTCTTATCAAATCTTAGAGAATATCCCAATTTGCCTAAATGTCAAATAGTAAAATGAATTATGACTTATCTTTAGCATCAACTTAGGAGTGACACTTTTTACTTTTCACATGAATTCAATTGATTTACAGTTTCTTTCTTATACACAGATTTATTTTCCTAATAAGTGAGGCAGGAAATGCTTGTTCATATGCCCCTTTGATCTGAGGAAAAACATTCCCTTATTATTTCTTATCACCTTCTCCTCAGTCCACTTGGCCAGAGTGGAATGAAGAGGAGATTTTCAAACTTTTAAAGATCTTAAAACTTCTGTTCACACTTTTTAATGCAAATGGTTTATGCCTGATACTTCTTTCTATACTCTATGACTTAATATAACCATCATATAATCTATAAAATAAAATATTTTTCTTTTCTCCTTCTCTCTCCTCAGGAAGGGGGAGGGAAAGAGATAAGAGCATTCCAAGGAAAGTCCAGCTGCATATTGAACCTTACAGGGTGATAGATTACTCACTCACACTCTTTCACACAGAGACACATAGACAAAACAGACAGAGAAAATGACAGGAAGAGTGCACTCAGAAATTGTTAAAGATCGTTTGCAGAAATCAGATGTTATGCTTGATCTTAGGTAAAACTTACTTGATCATTTTCTTTTTATCTGTTTCCAACAAAGACAGCTGTATCACAGTGAATGGTTCGAGCCACCCCTGGCACTTTCATTTCTGATGTTAAACATATCATTAATATATTCCATAGAAAAAAGGCAGAAATAGGGAAATGCTGGAGTCCCTCTTCCATTAGTCCTTCACTCCTCTCTGTCCTGGCTGGCTCCCAATTTACCAAATAAATTGTCACTTGTTCCCCAACTATGCCCCATTTCTGCTTATCTGAGCCTGTGTCTTCTATCCATGGAGAGACCACTTTCACTTTTTAAATAAATTTCCGCATGTCCTTAAGTGGGAGGGTCAGTCCCTGGCCTTTAACTGCCTTATAAAGCTGTTGAGCCCAATTCTCCATTTCCTCTGACTTAATTATAGGGGGGATTCCCCATTTTCATCCTGAGCGAACCCCAGAATTCCCCTGATCCCTCTGGGCTTCTCCTCTATCTTCCCTACTAGTGTGGGGGCTCAGCTAAAAGGTCCCTTTAAAACCACACATACTTTATTTTTCCCTGTTAAGGACGCCATTTGTTGTGACCCTAAGGTTTCTCCCTGAGTCTTACCTCCTCTTCCCGGCCCTTGGTGCTTACCCAGACACGTCCTATGTGGTCGCATAAAGGAGAAGTCGAGTCAGTGGAAATGGAAAGAGGTACAGCTTTGTTGGCAGGACAGGCGTGTTGTTACATCTCTCTCTCCATTCTCTGCAGCCCCCTCATGCTTCAGCCCTTAAATCCCCAAAGTGCACTTGGAGAACTTGTGGACAGCTCGTGAGGGAAGGTAGGGGGGTGCAATTAGAGAACAGGGAGGCTGTGTCCAGAACAGCTTTCGTACTCCTGCGCACTAACCCTTAGTCCCCGAGATTAATCTCAGGGTAACAGGGTACATTGCATGACAGCACACAATCTGGGCGCCTTGGCACTTCCTAGAAGTTAGGGTGCCCTGACCACAGATGAGATCAGTACATATTGCTGATTGCTCTGTATCCAGTTACATCAGACCTGAAGTCAGAGAGGCTGCCTGAGATCCAAAGAGGGGCTACAGGCCCCAACAATCTTGGATTTCAAGTAGTCCAATAAATTCTTAAATGATCTCTCCTACATCTATTTTCCAGGACAGTGGATTTTCCAATGAGATATTTTACATTTTCTTCTATTTTTTCTTTTTTTAAAATAAGTTTTATGTTTATTTTTAGTTTACACCATTCATTTCCACAAGATTTTGAGTTATAAATTTTCTCTCCATCTTTCCCCTGCCCACTCCCCCAAAACAACCATCCCACTGTATATCCTCTCCCCCAATCTGCTCCCATTCCCCCTCCGACTTTCCAGTAGAGCAAGATGGATCTCTATAACCAAGTGCCTACATATATTATTCCCCAGTTGCATGTAATATATATATATTTTTTATTTATATATTATATAATTTTTTAAACATTTGATTTTGAAACTTTGAATTCGAGATTCTTTCCCTTCCTCCCTCATCACCCACCATTACTGTGAAGATAAGCAGTTCAATATAGGTTGTACATGTGTAGAACTATGCAAAACATTTCGATAGTGGATATATTGTGAAAGACTGACTATATTTCCCTCCATCCTATCCTGTCACCCACCTGTTCTATTCCCTACTTTGACCCTGTCCCTTTTCTTTTTTTTAAACAAATGCTTTATTAAGTTCTAGTTTACATCATTCATTTTTGCAAGATTTTGAGTTACAAATTTTCTCCCCATTTTTCCCCTACCCGCCACCCCAAAATATCCCCTCCTCCAATCTATTCTCTCCCACATCTTCTCCCATACCCCCTCAGACTTTCCAGTAGGGCACGGTGGATCTCTAGGCCCTAGTGCCTGTATGTCTTATTTCCCAGTTACATGTAAAATAATATTAATAATAGTATATATATTTTAAACATTTGATTTTAAAAGTTTGAATTCCAGATTCATTCCCTTCCTCCCTTGTCACCCACCCTTACTGGAAAGATAAGCAATTCAGTATAGGTTGTACATGTGTGGCAATGCAAAACATTTGCATAGTGGATATCTTGCAAAAGACTATATATAATATATATATATAATAGATATATTGCAAAAAAAAATATTTCCCTCCCTCCTATCCCACCTCTCACTTGTTCTGTTCTCTACTTTGATCCTGTCCCTTTTCAAAAGTGGGTGCTTCCAAATTCCCTACCCCCCCAGCCTGCCCTCCCTTCCATCATCCCCCCTCTCATCTCCTTGCTCCCTACTCTCCTGTAGGATGAGATACTCTATTTAGTGTGTATGTCATTCCCTCCCTAAGTCAAATTCAATGAGAATAAGGTTGACCCATTCCCTTTTCCCTTCATGTTCTTCACCTCCATTGTAACCATTTTCCCTGGTCTCTTCTATGTGAGATAGTTTACCCTATTCTGTCTCTCCCCATCTCCTCTCGTTATATTCCTCTCTCACCTCTCAATTTCACCTAAGTATCATCCCTTCCTATTAAATTGGTCCTGTGCTCTCTATCTATATATACCTGTACACATTTATACATAAATTCATGTATGTATTCTATGCCCATATACCCTCCCATATAGAGATACACACACATTTCTATTAACCTTCAATTATTCTCATATGGAGAAAAGTTTCATAAGTTACTATTATCGTTTTTCCATGTAGGTATGTAAATAGTTCAACTTTCATAAGTTCTGTATGATTTCTTTTCCCTGTTTAGCTTCTCATGCTTCTCTTGCTTCTTGTATCTGAATGTCAATTTTCCTATTAATCTCTTGTTTTTTTTTTATCAAGAATGCTTGAAAGTCCTCTATTCCACTGAATGACCATATTTTCCCCTGTAATATGATACTCAGTTTTGCTGGGTAGGTGATTCTTGGTTTTAATCCCAGCTCCTTTGACCTCTGGAATATCATATTCCAAGCCCTTCGATCCCTCAGTGTAGAAGCTGCCAGATACTGTATTATCCTGATTGTGTTTCTACAATATTGAAATTGTTTCTTCCTGGCTGCTTGTAATATTTTCTCCTTGATCTGGGAATTCCAGAACCTGGCTATAATATTCCTAGGAGTTTTCTTTCTGGGATCTTTTCCAGGAGGTGATTGGTGGATTCTTTCAACCTCTATTTTGCCCTCTGGTTCTAAAACACCAGGGCAATTTTCATTGAGAATTTCTTGGAGGATGATTTCTAGGTTCTTTTTTAGATCATGGCTTTCAGGTAGTCTAATAATTTTTAAATTTTCACTCCTGGATCTATTTTCCAGGTCAGTGGTTTTCCCAATGAGATATTTCACATTGCCTTCTATTTTTTTCATTGTTTGGATCTGTTTAATAGTATCTTGATTTCTCATAAAGTCACTAGCTTCCATTTGCTCCAATCTAATTCTGAAGGAGTGATTCTCCTCAGTGAGCTTTTGAGTTTCTTTTTCCGTCTGGCAAATTCGACTTTGTAAGGCATTCTTCTCCTCATTGCCTTTTTGAGCCTCTTTTGCCAATTGAATTAGTCTATTTTTTCTTCAGTCAGGTTGTTGACTCTCTTTTCCTGATTTTCTTGCATCATTCTCATTTCTCTTCCCAATTTTTCCTCCACTTCTCTTATTTTGTTTTCAAAATCCTTCTTAAGCTCTTCTATGGCCTGTAACCAACTCATATTTTTCTTGGAAGCTTTTGGGACTGGAGTTCTGACATTGCTGTCTTCCTCCTGTTCCATGCTTTGATCTTTTTTTGTTACCAAAGTAGGAGTATAAAGGTGGATTGCTCTGCTTGCTTTGCTTCCTTTGCATGCTCATGTTACCACTTAATTACTTGACTTTTGAGCTTTTTGCCACAGTAGAACTCTGATTCCAGTGAGGAGAACTTTGATCCAAATGGCTGGGGTTTTCTCAGCTGCTGGAGCTCTTAGTTGGGTACCCTCTCTGAAGCCTCTGCCAGCTCTGACAGGGTGGTCACACACCCTAGGACCTCCACCCTAGACAGCAAACCAGATCCAAGCAGGTTAAAGCAAGAGCCATTACCCCTCAGAATGGCTGCGTCCCCCTACAATCTTCAGACCAGAATCTCTGAAGGAACAATGCAGGGTGGCCACTGTACCTCAGCCACTTATCCCTCCAGGGGCAGAGGCCAGATCATACTCTTGGACACCTTGTTCTCAAAATTCATACTAACCTCTCTCTTTGGTCTTTGGCATTTATGGATTGATAATTCTGGAAACTGCCACAGCTGCTTGTGATCCACTGACCTGAAGTCTCTCCTGCTTGGGCTC
Organism: Petaurus breviceps papuanus; assembly: GCF_028583685.1. Taxonomy (NCBI): domain Eukaryota; kingdom Metazoa; phylum Chordata; class Mammalia; order Diprotodontia; family Petauridae; genus Petaurus; species Petaurus breviceps. Next base: position 347,140 of record NW_027187113.1, on the reverse strand, counting down.
ATTATGGCTGCCCTGAGGCTAAAATCTCAGGCTCACGTGGGTTTGGGCTGTGCTCCCAGCATGCTTCAATGGACCCTTCTTGTCTGCCTGCTGGGCTGCTTTCAGCAGGAGATTTATTTCTCTATCTCACTTTGTGGATTCTGTAGCCCTAACGTTTGTTTAGAGTCATTGTTTATACGTATTTGAGGTGGTTATGAGGGGAATGTATGGAGTTTTCCTGCTTCTAAGCTGCCATCTTGGCTCCACCCCCAAAGGTTCCCCAATTTTACTTTTTAAGGAAGTGTTCTCTTCAGTGAAATTTTTTCCAAGTTTTAAATAGTATTTTTAAAATAATTGGTTGGGGCGGCCAGGTAGCACAGTGAGTAAGAGCACTGGCTCCAGTGTTGAGATGACCTGGGGATCAAATCCCAGGCTCAGACACTTAGCACCCACCCAGAAACACCTGGCCATATAACCTTGAGCAAGTTACTTAACTCCAATTGCTTAGGGGCGGCCAGGTGGCTCAGCGAGTAAGAGCACCAGCTCCAGTGTCGGGATAACCTGGGGATCAAATCTGGGCTCAGATACTCAGCACCACACCCAGAAATAACTGGCTGTGTAACCTTGAGCAAGTTACTTAACCCCGATTGCTTTAAAATAAAATAAAATAATTGGTCAATGTTTCTTCTACCTCTCTAATTTGGCTTTTAAAATCCTACTTGGGCTCTTTCAAGAGTGTTTTTTTGCTTGAGACCAGTTCATATACCCTTTTGAGGTTTTGGGTGTGGGTATAGTATCAATGTTGTCTTCTTCTGAATATTTATTTTTATATTCTCTGTCAACATAGTGGGATTCTATAGTCTTTGCCTTTTTCAATTTGCTTTTTTCCCATTGTGATTGCCCATTTCCTGGCTTTTTAAGTGAGTCTCTACTTTTGGTGCACAGGGGGCTCTTCCCCACGTGTTTTGTACTGGAATCTAATGGCTTTCTTAATGGCTTTATGTGCTGTTGCCTGTGGTTCTGTCTGTTAGAAGGTTTATAATAGTGAATCTTACCTGGTGCTGAACTTGAGCTGGCTGGTGTGTGCTAAGGCTGAGGTCAGGTGATGTCATTCTGAGTTTCTCCAGTGTTACAGTGAAGCTCAAAGTGCTTAGGCGTGTGGGAGGGGTGGTCTGACCACTAGAAGTCTTCACCTCTCCTAGGACTGTGCTAGAGCCCAGGCAAGCTCAGCCATTTGTGGATGCCTGTCCATGCTGGTTTCTGCCAATTTCCCTAACTGTCTGAAGGCACATCTGGGGTCCTGATGTTGGTGCTTCCTGGCTCCACCCCCCCCCCCCCCCGGGGCTCAGGACCTCCTGCTCGTCCTTAGCAGTGGGGCTGGCTGGGATGTACTGGTCCCCTTCAGCCACAGCAAGAAGCACACCTTCATGCCAGGTTGGGAGCTGAGCATGGCCATGGTCAAAAAAAGAGCCTAGAAAATATCCTTCAAGAAATTCTCAAGGAAAATTGCCCTAATTTTCTAGAACCAGAGGGCAAAATAGAAGCTAATATAATTCACTGATCCCCTCTTGAAAAAGATCCCCAAAAGAAAACTCCTAGAAATATCATAGCCAAATTCCAGAGTTTCCAGGTCAAGGAGAAAATATTAGAAGCAGCCAGGAAGAAACAATTTGAGTACTGTGGAAACACAATGATCAAAGGGCTTGGAATATGATATTCCAGAGGTCAAAGGAGCTAGGATTAAAACCAAGAATCACCTACCCAGCAAAACTGAATATAATGCTTCAGGGGAAAATATGGTCATTCAATGAAATAGAGGACTTTGAAATATTCTTGATGAAAAAACCAGAGCTGAACAGAAAATTTTGCTTTCAAATACAAGAAGCAAGAGAAGCATGAGAAGATAAACAGGAAAGAGAAATCATAACAAACTTATTAAAGTTGAACTATTTACATTCCTACATGGAAAAATAATAATTGTAATTCATGAGACTTTTCTCAGTATGAGAAGAGTTGAAGGGAATATATATATATACATACATATATATGTATATATAGGAGGTTGTATGTGTGTATAAATACATATGAGAGTGTGTGTATATGTGTGTACATGTGTACATAGACAAGAGGGCACAGGATCAGTTGAATAGGAAGAGATGATATCTAAAAAAATAAAATTAAGAGGTGAGAGAGGAATATAATGAGAGGAGAAAGGAAGTGATAGGATAGGGTAAATTATCTCAAAAAAGAGGCAAGAGAAAACTTGTGATGGAGGGGAAGAGCAGGAAGGTGAAAGGCAATGGGTAAACCTTATTCTCATTGAATTTGGCTTAAGGAGGGAATGACACACATTCATTTGGGTATATTACCCTACAGGAAAATAGGGGGGTAGGGGATAATAGGGGGGATGATAGAAGGGAGGGCAGATTGAGGGAGAGGGTAGTTAGAAGCAAATACTTAAAAAAATTAATTTGTTTGTTTACTTTTAGTTTACAGGATTCAATTCCACAATTCCTTGAGTTTCACATTTTGTCCCCCTCCCTCTCCTCCCCCCATGGTGGCATATAGTCAAGAACAGGATCTGTAAATACTTCCACATTATACATTAGTAAGGTTATAAAGACGGATTATATCAGATGGAATGAAAAATGGTAAAGAGGACATAAAACCAAACAAGAAAAGGAAAAAGATCAGGTATTTTGCTTCCATCTCAATATAAACTCAGTTCTTTCTAGTTCTTTCTCTGGATGCACACATTTCTCTCCATCATGAGTCTTTTGGGATTGATTTATATCACTACATTGCTGAGAAGAGTCCAGTCTATCGAAGTTGGTCATCACACATATGTTGTGTCTGTAATTGTGTATAAATTTCTCCTGGTTCTACTTCTCACTCAGCATCAGTTCATATAATCCTCTCCAGGTAAATAGGAAGACCATCTGCTCCTCATTTCTTATAGCACAATAGTATTCCATAATATGCATATACCACAACTTGTTCAGCCATTCCCCAATTGATGGGCACCCCCTTAATTTCCAATTCTTTGCCACCACAAAAAGAGCTGCTATAAACATTTTTGTACATATGGATCTTCCTCCCACTTCTATGATCTCTTTGGGATATAACCCTAGGAGTGGTATTGCTGGGTCAAAGGATATGAAATTATTTATAGCCCTTTGGGCATCATTCCAGATTGCTCTCCAGAAAGGCTGGATCAGTTCACAACTCCACCAGCAATGCATTAGTGTTCCAATTTGCCCACATCCTCTCCAGCATTTGTCATTTTTCTGTTTTGTCATCTTAGCCAATCTGACTGGTGAGATGTGGTACCTCAGAGTTGTTTTGATTTGCATTTCTCTAATCAATAGTGATTTAGAGCATTTCTTCATGTGCTTATAGATATCTTTGATTTCTTTCTCTGAAAATTGCCTGTTCATATTCTTTGACCATTTAACAATTGGGGAATGACTTGTATTCTTATAAATTTGATTCAATTCTCTGTATCTTTTAGAAATGAGTCCTTTGTCAGAGACATAGGTTGTAAAGATTCTTTCCCAATTTCCCACCTCCCTCTTAATCTTGGTTACATTGGCTTTGTTTGTACAGAAGCTTTTCAATTTCATGTAGTCAAAATTATCTATTTTACATTTTATAATGTTCTCTAATTCTTGTTTAGTCATAAAGTCCCACTCCACAAATCTGACAGGTAAACTATTCCTCATTTTCTGAGACTGCTTATAGTAGCAACCTTTATAGCTAGGTCATGCACCCATTTAGTCTTGATTTTGGTATATGGTGTTAGATAATGATCTATGCCCACTTTCTGCCATACTATATTCCAGTTTTCCCAACAGTTTTTGTCAAATAGTGAGTTCTTATCCCAAAAACTAGGGTCTTGGGGTTTATCAAACGATAGATTACTATAGTTGTTGACTTCTGAATCTCGTGTGCCTAATCTATTCCGTTGATCCACTCCTCTATTCCTCAGCCAGTACCAAGTAGTTTTGATGACTGCTGCTTTATAATACAGATTGAAAACTGGTATAGCTACTCCACCTTCCCTAGCATTTCTTTTCATTAATTCCCTTGATATTCTGAACCGTTCATTCTTCCAAATGAATTTTGTTACTATTTTTTCTAGCTCTATAAAGTAAATTAATTGGTATGGCACTAAATATATAATTTAATTTAGGTAAAATTGTCATTTTTATTATATGAGCTCAACCCAGTCACGAGCAATTGATATTTTTCCAATTAGTTAGATCTGACTTTATTTGTGTGAAAAGTGTTTAGTAGTTGTGGTCATATAGGTCCTGGGTTTGTTGTGGCAGGTAGATTCCCAAAGATTTTATAATGTCTACAGTAACTTTAAATGGGATTTCTCTTTCTATCTCTTGCTGTTGAATTTCATTGAAAATATATAGGAATGCCGAGGATTTGTGTGGGTTTATTTTATATCCTGCAACTTTGCTAAATTTATTTATTGTCTCAACTAGTTTTTTACTTGATTCCCTAGGATTCTCTAAGTATATCATCATATCATCTGCAAAGAGTGATAGCTTGGTCTCTTCTTTGCCTAATTTGATTCCTTTGATTTCTTTTTCTTCTCTAATTGCTACTGCTAACATTTCTAGTACCAGATTGAATAAGAGGGGTGATAGTGGGTACCCTTGTTTCACTCCTGATCTTATGGGAAATGCTTCTAGCTTCTCCCTGTTACATATAATACTTGCTGATGGCTTTAAATAGATGCTACCTATTATTTTAAGGAAGGCTCCATTTATTCCTATACTTTCTAATGTTTTTAATAGGAATGGATGTTGCATTTTGTCAAAAGCCTTTTCTGCATCTATTGAGATGATCATGTGGTTTCTGCTAGTTTTATTGTTGATACGATGAATTATACTGATGGTTTTCCTAATATTAAACCATCTTTGCATTTCTGGAATAAATCCTACCTGATCAGAGTGTATTATTCTTGAGATAAGTTGCTGTAGTCTTTTTGCTAGTATTTTATTTAGAATGTTTGCATCTATATTCTTGAGGGAGATTGATCTATAATTTTCTTTTTCTGTTTTATGTCTTCTTGATTTAGGTATCAGTACCATATTTGTGTCATAAAAAGAATTTGGTACGACTCCTTCTCCATTAATTTTCCCAAATAGTTTGTAGAGTGTTGAATCAATTGTTCGTTAAATGTTTGATAGAATTCATTAATAAATCCATCTAGCCCTGGATATTTTTTCCTAGGGAGATGACTGATGGCTTGTTCAATTTCTTTTTCTGAGATGGGGTTATTTAAGTAATTTACTTCCTCTTCAGTTAATCTGGGCAACTTGTATTTTTGTAAATATTCATTCATTTCCCTAAGATTGTTAAATTTATGTGCATACAATTGGGAAAAATAATTCCTAATTATTGTTTTGATTTCCTCTTCATTGGAGGTAGATTCACCCTTTTCATTTTTGATACTCATAATTTGGTTTTCTTCTTTCTTTTTATTATATTGACTAAGTTTCTATCAATTTTGTTGGTTTTTTTTCATAAAACCAGCTCTTAGTTTTGTTTATTAATTCAATAGTTTTCTTAATTTCAATTTTATTAATCTCTTCTTTGGCTTTCAGTATTTCTAATTTAGTATTCAATTGGGGATTTTGAATTTGTTCTTTTTCTAGGTTTTTCAAATGCATGCCCAAATTTGTTGACCTCCCATTTCTCTAACTTAATCATGTATGCACTCAGGGATATAAAACTTCCCCTAAGAACTGCCTTTAATGCATCCCACAAATTTTGGTATGTTGTCTCATTATTATCCTTCTCTTGAATGAAATCACTGATTGTTTCTATAATTTCTTGTTTGACCCACTCATTCTTTATGATTAAATTGTTTAATTTCCAATTAGTTTTTAGTCTGTCTTTCCATGGCCCTCTATTGCATATAATTTTTATTGCATCATGATCTGAAAATGATGCATTTAATATTTCTGCCTTTCTGCACTGAATTATGAGGTTTTTATGCCCTAGAACATGGTCAGTTTTTGAGTATGTGCCATGAACTGCTGACAAGAAAGTATATTCCTTTTTATCCCCATTCAGTTTTCTCCAGAGATCTATCATACCTATCCTCTCTAAAATCCTGTTCACCTCCTTAACTTCTTTCTTGTTTATTTTGAGGTTAGATTTATCAAGTTTAGAGAACTAGTATAGTTTTGCTCTCTATTTCTTCCTCTAATTCCTTTACCTTCTCCTCTAGGAATCTGGATGCTATACCACTTGGTGCATATATGTTAAGTAATGTTATTGCTTCATTTTTGATGGTGCCTTTTAACAGGATATAGTTTCCTTCCTTATCTCTTTTAATTAGGTCAATTTTTGCTTTTGCTTTATCTGAGATAAGGATTGCTACCCCTGCTTTTCTTACTTTAGCTGAGGCATGATATATTTTACTCCAGCCTTTTACCTTTACCCTGTGTATATCCCTCTGTTTCAGATGTGTTTCTTGTAAACAGTGTATTGTAGGATTATGATTTCTAATCCATTCTGCTATCCATCTCCATTTTATGGGAGAGTTCATTCCATTCACATTTACAGTTATGACTGTTATCTGTTTCTTTACTTCCATCCTATTCCCACCCCTGTTAATACTCATATTTTTCCCCCCTTCTGCGTTCCCCCCCCCTTAATAGTTTTCCTTTTGACCACCACCTCCCTCAGTATTCCCTTATCAGTCCCTCTCCCTTTTCCTCCCCTTTCCCTTTACTTCTTCCCTCCCTACTAACCCCCCTCCCCTTTTGTAGCGCTTTCCCCCTCCTACTGCCTTTAGGATATTTTTACACTTAATGAAGTATGTTATTTCTTCTTTGCACCAAGAATGAGAGGAACAAATGTCATGCGAAGCTCCTCTCCCTCCCCTCTTTCCCTCTAAAATGATACTTTTTGTGTTTCTTCTCCATAGAGCCCTATGCTTAACTGGTTTTTATTCCCTCCTTGCATCAGAACCAATGAAGGAAAAGCTCATATGATTCTCATCTCGTTCCCTTCTTTTTCTCTGCTATACTGTTTTTTATGCCTCTTTGTGTGGCATAATTTACCTTTTTCCACTTCATTTACTTCCCTTTCTTCCATTGCAGTCCCTTTGTGGCCCTTAATAAGATTTTTTAAAAATCATCATTTTGTGTATTTTATTCTCATACCTTCTACTTGTCTATAACCTGTTTGCTCTTCTCAAGTAGCAGGGTGTGTGTGTGTTCCTTGTTTACCTTTCTACGTCACTGTTGCATGTTGCAATTGCAAGTTGAATTTTCCATTGAGTTCTGGCTTTTTTATCAAGAAGGTCTGGAACTCTGTTATATTGTTGAATGACCATCTCTTTGCTTGGAAGAATATGCTCAGTCTCACTGGGTATGTGATCCTTGGTTGTAACCCGAGCCCTTTTGCCTTCTGGAAAATTGTATTCCACTGCCTCTGATCTTTCAGTGTACAGGCTGCCAATCCTGTACGATACTCACTGTGGACCCTCGATATTTGAATTGTTTCTTTCTGGCCGCTTGAAGTGTTTTCTCTTTTATTTGGCAGTTCTGGAGTTTGGCCATAACATTTCGTGGACTTTTCAGTTTAGGATCTCTTTCAGCAGGTGTCCACTAGAGTTACTTGTTTTAATTTGGTTGATTCTAGTTTTTAGCGAATCATTTTCCTTGGTTAATTTTTGGAGCTCCTTTTCCATATCATACACTTTTCTTTTTAGAGAGATGTTTTCTTCATTATGATGTTTTTCTAATTCTGCTATTTTGGTTTTGAGAGAATTATTCATTGTGTCTTCTATCTCTCTCATTAGGTTTTCAAACTTCCTTTTGACCTCATCTAGGAGAACCTTCTGTGCTTGGGACCCATTCCCTGTTGAATTTTCAGCTTTGGGTGTGGAGTCCACATTGTCTCCCTCTGAGGTTGGTTCCTCCCTCTGAGGATAGTAGGACTCCAGAGTCTTTGTCTTTGTAGTCTGCTTTCTACCCATTGTGATCATGGCCCTAGCCACACCCTTCCTTTAGAGATCCCAAGCCTTTACTGTAGAGGCTTTTTCCCTGGTGCAACAGTTGCTATGTTTTCAGTGGGGGGGGGGGTAGATTGCTAAAATTGTCAGAGAAATAGTGCTATTAAAAGAGGACAAAAATAATGTTAACATCAAGGGATTCACCAAAGAGAGAGAGGGGAAGAGAGCAGGGGAGGGAGAGAGAGAGGGAGGAAGGCAGTAACTGGCACAGTTGTGATCTCTGTTCACACTGCCTGCTTTTCATAAATATCAGCTTGAAGGAAATAAACACACATGGCTAAAGAAAATGAAAGGAATTCTGGGCAAACTAAATGCAATGGACAGAAGCCCGGCACTAGGCTCAAAGTACAAGACTGTCTAGCTCAGAATGCTGTCCCTCTCTGTTTATTTGGTTTGGACCAGTACCCTTAGGTACTCTCACTCCCTACTCCCTAGGGAGACTGGCCTCCTGGCTGTTCAACCAAGAAGACATTCCATCTCTCATTTCTGGCATCTTCTCTCATCCTCTACACCTGCAACACTCTTTCCCTCCTCTTCTCCGACTGTTGACCTTCCTGGCTTCTTTTAAATCTCAACTAAAACCCCAACTTCTATAGGAAGCCATCCTTACCCCCATTTAATTCCATCACCTTCTCTCTGTTAATTATTTACTGTTTATCTTGTATATAGCTTGCTTTTTATATATTTGTTTGTATGTTGTCTTCCCCATTAGATGGCAAACTCTTTGAGGGCAGAGACTGTTTTTCACTTCTTTTGCCTCTTTGAACTATTGCCAGTGCTTAGCACAGCGCTAATACAGAAGCTTAACAAATGTTTATTAATCGATTGGGTAACTACCAGTAAGTATTGCTGTGGTTATCAAATGAGATAAAATATCTATAGAAAGATATATAATGTCAGTTTCTATTTTGTAATTTAATCATCATTATCATCATCATCATCAAAATGTTGCCCACACATTGGGATGAGAGGTCAGTGAACAAACCCTCATGATATCCCTCACCACCTGCCCATAAGAATCCTCCATAATTTCCTCAAAAAAATGAAATTACTTTTCAATGGTAACAATGACCCCTGTGATATTCCATTTGCCCACAGCGAAGGGACTGAAATCTTCAGAGCAACAAACAATAAATGTAGAAACAATGTTAACAATAAGCGGTGCACAACAAAAGAGAAGCAGGAAATGATTATTGGAGTGGCCAAGGAAACTAATTCAGGCTTTTTACATATTTTACCACTTCTTACCTCTCACCATGCTGTCTCCATTCCAATAAATGTTAGCTTGTGGGAATTAAAAATACATGTGTAAGAAAAAAGACTAAGGTTGAGCACACTAAATTCATTCTGCCACTGGACTTAGAAGATATGAGAATCTTGCCTTCTCAATGGATTCAGGAGAGCTGGAGGAAAAGGAGAGAATTTGGAGCTCAAAATTTAAAGCAATGTTAAAAAAAAATGTGGCATTCCCAATCACATTTTGTCACTCTCTACCTCTTTGGTACCTACCTGCCAGTTTTGCTATAATAGTCAAGTGAGATTTTTTTAAATTTACAGAATAATGTATAAGCCTATTTATTATCACCACCACCATCATCAGCTTTGGAAGAAGTACTTAAAATAATAGGTCATTGAATAGTAGAACAGAATAACTTAATCAGGCCACCAGGAGGAATGCCTCAATATTTTCCCTGATCAAATCCACAACCCAAGTTATATCAATTTTCCTTTAAAAATGAATTATGCAAACTAGCCTGAAATAAGCACAAAAGAGGAAACAGCAAAAATTAGAAGGGAAATAGATAAATTGGAAACAAAATACAAAAATCATAACTAAAAGCTGATTCTTTGAAAAGACAAATAAATTTTATAAACCCTTAGCTAATTTAATTAAAAGGAAGAGAGTGGAAATAAATCAATAAAATATCAAATGAGCAAGGTGAATTTTTCACATAGATAAAGACAGATCTAAATAATTGGAGAAATATTAATTGTTCACGGGTCACCTAAACCAATATAAGGACAGTTCTACTGAAATAAATTTACTTGTTCATTGATGTACCAATCAAACTACCATATAATTATTTTATAGAGCTAGAAAAATTATAACAAAATACATTTTGAAGAAGAAAAAATCAAGAATATAAACGAAATCAATAAAAAAAAAGAACTGAAGAAATGCTGTCTAGCAGTACCATATTTCTAACTATACTACAAAGCGGCAATTCTCAAAACAGTCTGTCCTGGATAAGAAATGGAGTGGATGATCAGCAGAACAAATAAAATACACAGTGTGTGTAAGAAAATGACCATAGTAATTTAGTATTTGATAAACCCAAAGAACCGAACTTTTGGAGCTAAAACTCATTATTTGACCAAAAAAAACCAAAACTGCTGGGAAAACTGGAAAGCAAGTCTGGAAGAAACTAGACATTTCAAACCACATTCTAAGATAAGGTCAAAATGATGCAGATATAAAGGTTGATATTATAAGCAAATTAGGGAAGCATAGGGGAAAAAAGATTTATTATATCTATGAATAAAGTAAGAGTTTGTGACCAAACAAGTGATAGAAAGGAATATGGGACAGAAAATAGATAATTGTGATTACATTATTTTTTTTAGCAAAAAAAAAAATCACAACCAAACAAAGGATGTGAATAGGCAGTTTTCAAAAGAATAAATCAAAGCTATCAGTAGCCATATGAAAAATTCTTTGTTTCTATAATTATAATTAGAGAAATATGAACTAAAACAACTTTGAAGTACCACTTCACACCTATCAGATTGGCTAACATGACAGAAAAAGGAAAAGATAAATGCTGGAGAGAATTGGGAAAATAAGTACATTAAGGCAATGTTGGTGGAGTTGTGAACGGGTCCAACCATTCTGGAGAACAATCTGGAATTATAACCAAGGAGCATATATATGCCCTTTGTCCTCAAACTGTGCATATACTTTGACATAGTGTTGTTTGGGAGAGCAAACCCCAAAATCTGAAACAGGTTTAGAAAGAAATTAATTAGGTCATTTGATAGAGAAAGAGAATTAGAAAGGAGTGGTTTCCTCTCTAAGGCTTTGTGAGTGTATATTACATAGAGTTCAGACACGGGCAGAGGACATTTGCCTCACATAAGCAATAGGCAGTCTCCAAGAGACAGTCATTTTGAGGTGGATATCAACAGGATAAGTCAATTTATTTTGGACAATCCAAAATAAGAGCTTTGGATGGACCCAAAATAAGACCTAAGGGGATCCAAAATAAGCATTAGGTAGGATCTAAGTATTTCTTGCAACTATGTGGGTTTCCTGGAGTTCCTCTGAGATCAGCCTGACCTTTACATTACTGTATTATGTCTACTATATTATTATTGTCTACTGTATTATTACTGTATATTATTATGTATACTGTATTATTACTGTATTATGTATGCTGTATTACTGCTTTTTGGATTAGATAATTTTTAATCACCTAAAGTTAGGTTCAAACGATATTAATAAATAATACTCCACACCCAGCAATATTACTGCTAGGTCTATATCCCAAAGAGAACAAAGAAAAAGAAAAATGATCCGTATATATAAAGGTATATAGCTCTTTTTGTGCTGGCAAAGAATTAGATATTGAGGGAATACCCATCAATTGTGGAATGGCTGAACAAGTAGTGATACATTACTGTGATAGAGTACTATTGTGCCCTAAGCAATGAAAAAGGGGATGATTTTAGGAAATCTATGAAGGCTTATATAAACTGATGCAAAGTGAAGTGAATAGAACCAAGAGAACATTGTACACAGTAATAGCAATATTGTAATAATAACAAATTGTGAAAGACTTTCATCAGTACAATGATCCATGACAATTCCAGAGGACTCATGATGAAAAGGGGCAGCTGAGTGGCACAGGGAATACTGAGCCTGGAGTCAGGAAGACTCATCTCCCTGAGTTCATGGGGCCTCAGACACTTATTAGCTGTGTGGCCCTAGGCAATTCACTAGTCCTTTAGGGGACCTGCAAGTGAGAGGGGTACATGCTTTTACCTTTAAAGGGTAGGGCTGCCATTGTCAGGGCTGACCAGATGGGAGGGGCCTCAGTGCATAGACAAAGGTCAGAGCTGACCAAGAGGAGCATGTGAATAGATAGTTTAGATAAGATTTGGGCCAGACAAAAGGCAAGGACAAAGGAGGGTGTGGGCCAGGCCCAGAAGAAATGAAGAGATTAAATAAGAACAAAGGAGTGTGGGATAGGGAGAAGGGGCAGAGCTCAAGGGTGGGAAAGGACAAGTTGCAGTTACAACTTCACAGACTGGTTTTACAAGTTGGTTTGACCTAGACCCCAGGTACCCCATCAGAGAGACCCCTGGCACTAGGATTAGAGTATATGCCTGTCTCAATGATACCTTTTGTCACACGCTATCTTTTGTATCTTTAGGTTACCTGCCGATTCTTCTATGGTCATCAAATAAGATATATTTAAAGAATAATGTCTAAGGACATTTATTGTCATTGTGATCATTCTTTGGGAGTTACATTTAACAATAATAGATTGGGGAAGAGTATAACAAGGGACATAACCCAACGTTTCCCCTGATCAACTCCCTAAAACCAAGTTCTAGAGGTTTTTATTTTAAAATTAATTACGAAAATTTACTTGTCAAAGGTAATGATGGTGATTGGTTCACAAGAGGAAGACAGATCATTAGAGTAAAAAACCAACTTAAAATAAGGGCAGAAAAAAATGATAATTTCCAAGTGATCGTAGCAGCAAGCACCCCAAGCGTTCTCAGGGTTTGCTGCCACCACAGGTTCTTGGATCTGCTTTGATAAAGGAAAGCAACTCAAAATGGGAATAAGCTTACTTTAATCAGTCAAATATGTATCGTTTACCTCGTTCAGGGGGAAAAGGTCAGCACCCCGAACTTCAAAGTATACAGACAGAATATTCAAGACAGAAACAGATCAAGTAAACAGCTTTCCAAACTGTCCAGCCATTACATCCATACCAAATCAACATCTGGGTTTCAACATCTGGGTTTTTCAAAGCTGGGGGGCTCTGGACAACGGCTTCCCAGAATCCAGATCAAATCACAGAACACTTCTCAAAGTGAGCCCCAAAACAAAGCTACGCATCGGGGCTTATATAGCCTTCTCCTGGCTCAGAGAATGTAACAACCTTATTGACTCACTGGCCAATCAAAAAGTATCTACTGAAAAACAAGCCTCCCACCCCAGGCTCCTGGTGCATTTTAGCCTAGGGGCAGGGAAGATCTTTAAAATTTTCATTCCTATTACAGTGATGCAGAGATGAAGAGAAGTAGCAATTAATTACCTGGGTGGCCCAGACCTGTTACATAGTTTATCACATGAAATCCCTTTTCATGCTGTCTCCATTCAATTAATACTGCCTTAAGGGAATGAAAAACACATGATAAAAACAAAAAAAAGGAAAGAAAAAATGTGGATAAACTCGATAGAGTGAACAATGGTCTTGGACTTGGATCATAGGCCACTCAAATCTTTGGCATTCTCTACTTGTTTCACCTTGGGCAAATACCATTAAGTGTTTACCTACAAGTTTTGTTGTAGTCATCAATTAAAATGAAACATGTACAGAATGTTAGAGGAGGATATTTATCATCATCATCATCATCACCCTTATTGTCATTATCATCATGATGATTATTTTGTCTTTTTGTTGTTGTTCAGCTGTTTCAGTCATGTCTGACTCTTTGTGACCCCATTTGAAGTTTTCTTGGAAAAGATAAAGGAGGGGTTGGTCATTTCCTTTTCGAGTTCATTTTACAGATGAGGGACTGAGGTGAACATTTAAGCCTGGGGTCACATAGCTAGTAAGGGTCTAAGGTCACATTTGAACTTGGGAAGATGTGTCTTTCTAACTGCAGGACCAGAACTCTATCCATTGTGACACCTGTTCATTTTTGTGCTGTTATTTTGTATTAACACATAAAATAATAGACTAGTCAGGAGTGGAACAGAATAACTTAATCCAGCATCATTATGCACAAAGCTAGGTTGGCCCTGATTGCATTCCATGCATGAACTCCATAAAATTACTTTAAAAATGAATCAAGCAAAATAACTTTACTGAAGTAACAGTGACTGTTGTAATACTAAATTTGCCCACAATTAGGACACTGATAAAATCTTCAAAGAAATGGTGATATTAAAAATAAGATTAATTTCAATAGAGTCACAAAGTGAAGTGGCAAATGACTATTTGGGTGGTCAGGATAAACTGACAGTTTACTATTTGGATCTCTCTTCATACTGCCTCCATTCCATGAAAGCTAACTTGATAGAACTACAACCACATGACCACTTTTTTTTAAAGATCCTGGAAGGGGCAAATTAAATCAATGGGAAGAGGTTTAGCATTAGGTTCAGAAGACATGGAGGTTCCAATCATTCCTTGTTTGGTCTCTAAGGTACCCTTAGGTACCTACATGCCAATTTTGCTAGAGTAGTAAAATGATGCAAAATATGTATAAAATGATGTATAAGAGCATTTATAATTTATATTATGGATTTTTATTCTTCATTATTTTATAACAATACTTCAAAGAATAGATCAGGGAGGAGAAGAATAAATTAACTTAATAGGGGAATCAGGAAGAATTTCTAAAGGGTATCCCTGATTGCTTCTGCACACTCAAGTTTCATGTATTTTTTGGTAAGAATGAATTATACAGATTTATTTGTCAAAGGTAAAAGTGATATTCATAAAATAAAATTTGCCCATGAGAGAGACCTGCAGAAAATAAGAGGAGAAGTAATATTAACAATGAGGGGTTCAAAAAGAAATAAAAGCAACAAATGACTGCCTGGGAAATTAGGCCAGGCCTATGGCTTACTCTGGCACTACCCATCTCCATGCCACCTCCATTCCATTAATGCTACCTTGATATTAAAATTAAAAACATGAGCTCAAAAACATACGCCAGGGTGGCTAGGTGCTACAGTGAATAGAGCACCAGCCCTGGAGTCAGGAGGACTTGAGTTCAAATCTGGTCTCAGACACTTAACACTTACTAGACATGTGACCTTGGGCAAGTCACTTAACCCCAATTGACCTTCCCTCTCCCCTCCAAAAAGCAAAGATGTAGGCAAACTAAGTGCAATGGACAGAGCCCTGGCACTGGGGCTAGAGCACATGGGATGAGACTTTTTTCTCACACTACCTATTTGATTTTTTGGGCAAGTACTTAGAGTACTTACCTGTCAATTCTTCTGTGATGATCAAATGAGATAAAATATATAAAGAATAATTTATAAGTTCATTTAGCATTATCATGATTATTATTTGGGATTGGTGAGCAATATGACAAAAGAGCTTAATTGTTCCATCAGGAGGCATGCCTCAATATTTTCTCTAATTATCTCCCTGCAACAGAATTCCTTAAATTTTTTTAATGAATTATTCAAACTTACTTTTCAAAGACAATGGTAACAGTTGCAGTATGAAATTAGTCTACATGAGGAAGATTGCTAAAATCTTCAGAGTAACAGTTTTATGATAAATGTAGGGCAGAAAAAAAAATGTTAACATCAAAGAATTTACAAAGAGAAGCCACCAATAACAGTGAGCAAGACCATGTAAATTGACCCAGATAATTTCATTCTTTGCTACTTGCAATCTCTGCTCTTCTGCCTCCAATCTATCCCTCACACACCTTCAATTAGTTACTTTAAAAAAATCATCATCAGAAGGGGCAGGTACCTGGTACAGTGAATAGAGCACTATCCCTGGAGTCAGGAGGACCTGAGTTCAAATTCAGCCTCAGACACTTAACACAAAAACTAGTCGTGTGACACTGGGCAAGTCACTTAACCCCAATTGCCCTCCAAAAAGCAAAAAAAAAATCATCAGGGGAGCTTGCTTTTCTAAAATAATACTGGCTGTTGCAATATGAAATTTGCTCACAAGAAAATTGAGATTTGAATGATATCATTTGTAATCAAAATTCCAGATTTGATTTGATTGAGTTTGTTCTAAAACTAAATTATAATGTGGTGTCATTTAAGGTGTATTGTATCTCCTATTTAGATAATTGTGAGGTCTGACCTGATCATATCTTAATGCAAAATATACTTGATATATGGCATTAAAGATGATGTACTTAGAAATTTCACAAACAAGAATGAAAAGTGCAGTTACTCTATACTGGTCTTTACAGTTAGTATAAAATGCCAAACTGGTAGCAGGATGAAGTGATTTTCTATTTAAGATAATTCAAAATACAATAATGTGGAATTTTGGTGCATATTTGGCTATTTAAAAATAAAATTCTTGCCTAGAATCAAATAGTAAAAGTTTTTTTTTTTAATGATGAATCCCATTGTTGGAAAGAGTTCCTATTATAGGATGCAAGTATGAAAAACCTTAATGTTTTTAATTTTCCTGTTCTGAGTCTGTGGTCTGTATTTGTTTCAACTTCCTGACCTAAGTGATTGAGAAAACAAGTCCTTAGATTAGCTAAGCTGAGTTGCCTCTACTTGTCCCTCTGTCCCCAGGCACACAGAGATCACCAGGGCACAATCACACACATACAGCCCATTTTATACCCATTGCCCTCTCTTACAGGAGTGCAACAATCTCTCACACACTCATTCATTCTCCAGTGGGTAAAGTAGTCACAGTCCAAGTCACACATATCCCACACATATCCCTAGTTTCTTGTTAATGCACAGACATTGACAATCAAAGTAAAAAACACAAAAATATGTTCACATGTAAATTGTCACATGACAATCAAAGCAAAAAACATGGTCACATGAAGCCCCAATTTATTATTTTCTGTTAATACTCATAGATGTGTTTCAGAGGTGTGGGGAAACCCAATTGTCTTCTTGCTTTGGGATACAAGAACCTTGTAATACAAGAAACCAAAGGGCCATCAGAGGTATTTTAGTCAAACTCTTATTTTATAGAAGGGGAAACTGAAGCCCATCAACAAAGCAGAAGTAACTTGTACAAGGTCCCACAGTGACCAAGAAGGAGTTTGGTGGCTTACCATATAGAATACTGAGCATGTAGTCAGGAAAAGCTGGGGTCAAATCTAGCCACAGACATTTAGTAGCTACATATATAACTGAAAATGCAGAAGACTTAGAACATCCTGGGCTGGACCAGGACATAATCATTTTCAGCCCTGTGGGAACAGTATTGTCTCAATCTTAGGGATCTTGCCCACCCTGCTGGGCACAGAACCAGAGGGGGAGCAGGAACACAGTACCTGTCAGTGATTGTGAACATGTGATAGATAGATGACCTTGGGAAATAAGGGGAGCTAAATCCCTCAGTGACCACCTGGTGTTGGTCTAAGCTATACACTTTGCCAGAGGGGGGATATCATCCTGAGGGCAAAGGATTTTTGTTATTCCAACCCGAGGGCACAGCCAGTCTGTTAGACCCTAGCTCTGAAAAACAGGGTATCTCCAATCTATTTTGACAGGATTTCTGCTGTGTTCCAGGATTTCATCCCACACCACCTTCCCAAGGGAACAATATCTGTCTGGCCATTCTCCACTCAGAGGACTTTGGACTTTTACAACCCCCTTACAAAGAAACACACATTTGAACACTAACAGAAAAGAAATAAAATGGGTGGGTGGGGGGGGGGGCGAGTCTGCATCTGTGACTGTGCAACAATATATGCGCGCGCGCGCACCTGTGTGTATGTGTGTGTGTGTGTGTGTGTGTGTGAACAAGAAACCAAGCTTACATGTAGCTTTGGCTCTGCTTGTGAGTGCCTCGCCCACGTGAGCATGGGAGGGTGTGAGAGACTGTCCCGGTGTGGGTGATTGTTGCACAGCCCGCACCCCGTCTCCCCCTCCCCCGTGGCTCTGAGGGTCCGGGAGCACGCGCGTGTGTGACTGCGCCCTGGAGGACACGCGTGCTCAGGAGAGCTTGTGGCCCTGTCAGAGAGGTGGGAGTGGGGTGGGGGTGGGGAGGGGGGCGTGGAGGAGGCAAGGAGGGGCAGCCCAGCCTAGCGCAGCTCCGCCCAGCGCATTGCGGACAGCCTTTGTCTCCTCCCCTCTTCTCCCAGGCTCTCTCCTCCTCGGGCCTCTGGACCTATCTCCCTGTGAACCAGCTCCTGGTTCCCGGACGTCGGCTCCCGGCCCCCGCCGCGGGAAGGGCCTCCAGCCTTTCTCCCTGCTGGCTCCCAAGCCTTGAGCAGTAAGTGCGGGAAGGAAGGAGGAAGGGAGGCAGGGATGGAAAGAGGCAGGAGCGCGGCGGCCCCTGCCTGCCCGGGGGCCCTTGGCCTCTCCTGGCCACAGGGAAGAGGCATCCCTGGGCCGGGACCTAGGGGACGGGCAAGCGCCCAGCTTGCGCCTTCCTGCGGAGGAGACGCAGGGGCCGGGGAAGGGGAGGGCAGGAGGAGGAAGATCTGTTGGGGGAGTGGGGGTAGGGACGAGGAGGGGCTCGGCCCTCTCTGCCCCCCCCCCAGGCCTTCTAGGGGAGGGGGCACACACGGCTGGGGGTTCCCTGGCCCCAGGAGAGCTCTCTCTGGGCTGGGAGCTGACCGCGGGAGGGAGAAGCCGTGGAAGGGGAGGGGCGACCCCCCAGGGAGGGGGAAGGG
>NW_027187113.1:277718-328412 GCF_028583685.1 Petaurus breviceps papuanus | reverse complement strand
GGAGTGTGTGTGTGTGTGTGTGTGTGTGTGTGTGTGTGTGTGTGTGTGTGTGTGTGTGTGTGTGTGTGTGTGTGTGTGTGTGTGTGCTTACGCGCGCGCACAGGTGCTTGAGGGAGGAGCTTGGAGCCCAACAGGGCAGTCTGGACAGGTGGAGGAGAGAAGAACCAGGCTGTAAGCTGCCAGCTATGACCCACGGTCCCCCCACCCCGACCCCTCCTCCCTTCCCTATGCCATCCTCCCTCCAGGCCCTGCTGCGGTTTGGTACCTGAAATAATAGCATCGAAAATTCAGAGAGGTCCAGTGTTCCCTCCCTTCTTCTGTCAGATGAGACAACTGAGTCCCAGAGAGGACCAGGGATGTGCCTCAGAGGTGGCATGTAGCAGAAGCAGAGACTGGAACCCAGGTCTTGTCGGCCCCCCGCCCCGTGTTCCCTTGGGGAGGGGGAGGGCAGGAAGGATGCCATCCTTGTAGGAAAGAGTAACATGGGATTCTGTCTAAATGGATGGCTTGTCTACTTCACAGTGACTGATAATGGCCAGCAAAGTGCACATTCCCACTTAGGGTCACTTTTGCCACTGCTTATTACCAGTGGACCACTGGAGGCAGGAAATGTGAACCTTGGCCTGTTTGTTTGGCAGATGGTCAGGGAGGTGTAGAAAGGAGGGAAATGACCTGTCCAGAGTCTCATGGTCAGAAAGTCCCTGCATCACCTTGTCTACTTCCTTGTTACTGAGCCCCCCGAGAGGGGAATTGCTTTGCTCAGGATCACACAGCTAATCATTGACAGAGCCACAAACTGAACTGAGGACCTTAGATTCCCAAGTCCAGGGTCCTTCTATAGCTCACATGCCTCTCTATTGATGACCTCCATATCCAGAGAGTGCTTCCAATACACTTGTACTGGACTGGACATAGCAAGGGTATGGGAGGAAGCTGCCTCTACCAATAAAGATCTGTACCTGCTCTTAGAGAATGCCCAGCAGCATTGAGAGGGCAAGTGACTTGCCCAGGGTGACACTTATGAGAGATGTCAAAGGTAGAACGTGTGTCTGGGGCTTCCTGACTCCCAAGATTGGCTTTCTATCCATATGCCTCCCTTCCATAGATAGGACCTTCTCACAGCACCCCTGTAATTTAGGGTCTGCAAGTATTATATTATCTCCATTTTCTAAGAAGGGGAAATGAAGGCCCAGAGCAGTGGTCAGTGGAAATGATGGTTTTTATTTACTGATTTGGGTGCATGTTGTTTCCTTCAAATAGGAAGGAAGCTCTTTGAGGGCAAAACTATTTTGACCTTATCTTGGCATATGGTATGAGATGTTGGTCTATACCTAGTTTCTACCAAACTGCTTTCCAGTTTTCCCAGCAATTTTTCTCAGATACTGTGGTCATTTGCTACTACTGTGTGGTGTGTGCCTAATCTGTTCCTCTGGTCCTCCACTCTTTTCTTATCTAGTATCAGATTGTTTTCATGATCACTGCTTTGTAGTATAGTTTGAAATGTGGTGCTGCTAGGTCACTTTCCTTCACAGTTTTATTTTTCATTGATTCCCTTGATATTCCTGACCTTTTGTTCTTTCTGATTATTTTTTTTTAACTCTATAAAATAATTCTTTGGTCTTTTATTGGAGTGGCACTGAACAAGTAAATTAATTTCAGTATAATTGCCATTTTTATTATATTGACTCAGCCTAGTCATGATCAATTAACATTTCTCCAGTTTAAATCTGTTTTTATTTCTATGAAAAATATTTTGAAATTGTGTTCTTAAAATTCCTGGATCTGTCTTAGCAGATTGACTCCAGTATATTTTATATTGGCTGCAGTTTTTTAAAATGCCGTTTCTCTTTCTGTCTCTTCCTTCTGGTTTTTGTCGGTAGTGTGTGGAAATGCCAATGTTATGTGGTTTTATTTTATATCTTATCACTTTGCTAAAATTGTTCACTTTTTCAACTATTTTTTTAGTTGATTCTCTAGGATTCACTAAGTAAACTCTTAAATCATCTGCAAAGAGTGATAGCTTTGTTTCTTTGTTGCCTTTTTCATTCTTTCAATTTATTTTTCTTGTCTTCTTACTATACTTAGCATTTCTAGCCCACTGTTGAATAATGGTGGTGATAATTTACATCCTTGCTTCCCTCCTGATCTTATTGTGAAGTCTTCTAGCTAATCTCCATTACAGATAATGTTTGCTTTTGGTTTTAGTTTGATATTACTATATATTATATTTATAATTATGTATAACTACTATTATTACTATTACCTATTACTTATAGGTTCCATTTATTCTTATGCTTTCAAGTATTTTTAATAGGAATGATGGTTCTAATTTGTCAGAAACTTTTTCTGCATCTGTTGAGGTAATTATATGATTTTTGCGGGTTTTTTTTTTTATTGAAATGGTCAGTTATACTGATTCTTTTCCTAATGTTGAACCAGACTTGCTGCATTCCTGGTATATGTCCCACCTGGTTGTAGTGTATGATCTATGTGATATACTTATGTAATTTCCATGCTAATACTTTATTTAAATTCTTTTGCATCGATGTTCATTAGGGAAATTGATCTCTAATTTTGTTTCTCTGTTTATGCTCTCCCCATTTAAGCTATCCAAACTACATTTGTGTTATAAAAGGAATTTGATTGGACTCTTTCTTTACCTATTTTTTCAGATAGTATATAAAGGATTGGGATTAATTGCCCCTTAAATGTTTGGTAGAATTCACTTGTAAATCCATCTGGTTCTATAGATTTTTTTAAGGGAGTTCATTGACATTCAATTTCTTTTTTAAAAATAATGTTATTTAGGGGTGGCTAGGTGGCGCAGTGAATAGAGCATCGGCCCTGGAGTCGGGAAGCAGTTCAAATCCAGCCTCAGACACTTGACATACTTACTAGCCATGTGACTTTGGGTAAGTCACTTAACCCCAACTGCCCTCCAAAAAAAACAATAATGTTATTTAAATTTTCTATTTCGGGGCGGCTAGGTGGCACAGTGAATAGAGCACTGGTCCTGGAGTCAGGAGGATCTGAGTTCAAATATGGCCTCAGACACTTAACACAAAAAAACTAGCCGTCTGACCTTGGGTAAGTCACTTAACCCCAATTGCCCTACCTTCCCCCCTCTTAAAAAAGGCAAAAATAAAAAAATAAAATTTCTATTTCCTCTTTTGTTCATCTGGATAATTTTTATTTTTGTCAATTTTTATCCATTTCACTTAAATTATCAGTTTTATTGGCAATAGTTGGGCAGAGTAGCTCCTTATATTGCTTTAATTTCATCTTCATTTGTGGTGCATTCATCCTCCTCATTTTTGATGCTTGTCATTTGTTTTTCTTCTTTTTTAAATCAAATTAACCAAGGTTTTATCTATTTTCTTGTTTGTTTTCTTTTCATGAAAACAATTCCTACTTTAATTTATTAATTCATTTTTTTAACTTTCAGTTTTATTATTCCTTTGATTTTTCAGGATTTCCATTTTGATCTTTAATTGGGAATTTTTAATTTGCCTTCTTTCTAGTTTTTTTTTTTAGTTACATACAGAATTCATTGTGATCTCTTTCTCACTTTTATTAATTTAAGGGCTTAAAGACATACATTTCCCCCCAAAAAATACTGCTTTTATTACATCCCATAGATTTTGGTATGTTGTCTCATTGCTGTCTCTCTTTTTAAGTAAAGTTATTGATGGTTTATATGACTCATTCTTTTGTATTAGATTATTTAATTTCCCTTTAATGTTTGATCTGTGCTTCCACAGACCCTTATTGAATATATTTTTATTGTATTATGGTCTGAAAAATGGTGCACTTAATATTTTTTCTTGTTTTCACTTGTTTGTGAATTTTACTGCTCTAAAATACTTGGTTGGTTTTTGTGAAGCTTCCATGTACAGCTAAGAGAAAGCTATACTCCTTTCCATTCCCATTCAGTTTTCTCCAGAGGTCTATTATATCTAAATTTTAAAAATTCTGTTCATCTCCTTAGCTTCTTTCTTGTTTATTTTGTGGTTATATTTATCTAGCTCTAAGCATCGAAAAGGTGAGATCTATCACTAATATAGTTTTATTGTCTATTTCCTCATATAAATTGTTTAAATTTTTCTTTTAAATTTGGATATTATTTAATTTTTTGAGTCACTGTTGTTTTAGGGATTTTTTCCTATAGTTTTCTTTCCCTCTTTTGAATTTCACTCATTTAGGTATGTATGTAAGGTGAATTTTATTTAAGTAAGGTGGATCTTGTTATTCTTTTTTAGATAGTATTTCCCTTGATCCATGGTCATAACAATCTCTAGTTCCAAGGCTCATGACTTGTAAACATCTCCACCATGCTTGTGCAGTGTTATATAATGATAAATAATATAAACATTTGTGCTTAAAACTATAAATATCCACTGAGCCTTCACAGTGAGATATAACGGTGAGATAATGTAAACTTGTAAGGCTTTTGATGACAAATTGCCTTCTTTGTCTGTTGCCCTATAAATAAAGTGGGCACTGGTCAGTGAGTGGGGAATATGACAGTATAATGCTGTGCGTGCCTTGATTGGCCTCCATCAAGGCTTGGGGGGATTTGGGATTTTTGATTTGGGTAATGCATAGAGGAGTGCATGTATCTGCCTCAACCTGCATCCATTGAGGCTTGTGGGGATTTAGGGGAGTGCACAAGCTAGAATGCTGTGCCTGTCTCTACTAACCTCATCAAGATGTATGGGGTAGTTGTGCCCCCTTCTCACCAGCCCCTGCTATAAGGGTGATTAGGGAAGCAGTAAGGGTTGGTGTTCCCATTATCAGCCAACTCTCTTTGAGAAGACTAGACTAGAGTAAAATAACCTTATTTAACCCCTTATTATGACTCCATTCCTGTCTTCCTGTCTGCCTGGATCAAGAGTGAACCTGTAATAGTTGTCTCTACCTGTCTTACATTGGTGTAGTCAGTGTTGCCTGTGTGTTTACCAGTGAAATAAGGTATTAGTTGAAATTTGGATCATAGAAGGAGTTCAGTAGATTCTCTCTTTATTTCTAAATAGATTATGTAATAAAAATAATAATTTTTATTTATATGTTTGATGACATTTTCTTAGAAATTGATCTAATCCTGGATCTTTTTTTCTCCTTTGAGATTTAATTCATGACTTGTTCTATTTATTTTTCTGATACTAAGTTCTTTAAATTTTCTGTGGTGTCCTGTTAGTACAGATATTTTAGGTTTTTGTAAACATTTTTTCACTTCATTTAAATTATTGATTTTCTTGACAAATAGGTGGCCAAATTTCTAATATTTTCCCTCAATTTGTTTTGATTTTTTTCATTTTTGATGCTCATAACATTATTTACTTTAAAAAAGAATATTCAATTATTTCAAAATTTATATAGTTTTAAAAACACTCAGTTTGATTTTTCAAATTTGATTTGCTTTTGTTAATCTTTGATTTTTTGAATTGCCATTTTGGTGTTTAATTGTTTTTCTTAAAATATTTTTGTTTTCCAAATTCCCAAATGCCAAATTAATTTATCTCTTCTTTCTTCTTTTCTTCAGTGAAAGTATTTAATGATTAAAAACTCAGAATTTGTATGCTAAACTGAGTGGTACATATATGTTTAGTATTGAAATTGAAAGGTACCTTTGTCTATGATAGTGTTTAGCAAGATGAAGTTTCCCTACCTATCTTTTTAAATTAGATCTATTTTTCTTTTTCACTTTGTCTGAGATCATGATTGCTTCCCCTGCCATTTTTACTATGGCTAAAGTGTAGTAGACTTTGCTCCAGCCCCTTATTTTAAGTCTTTGTCTATTTTTCTGTTTGAAGTGTGCTTTTTTGTAAACAATATATTGTTGGATTCTGGTTTCTAATACATTCTGCTATCTTTTTCCATTTTATGAATGAGTTCATCCAATTCACATTTGCAGTTATGATTCCTAATTCTGCATTTCCCTCCATCCTCTTTTCTTCTATTTATCCTTTCTCTTTTATTACCGGGGAGTGACTGCCGCCAATGCTACATTTTCTTGGAAATGCAATTGAGGGTTGGGTGCCAGGTGAATACCAAAGGTGGCTGAAAAACCTTGAAAAAGGTTCAGCAAACCCTCATACCAGAGCTGCTAGTCTTCCCTGAACACCCCATACAGTGAAGTAGTGAAAGTTCCAAAGGCCTCAGTTTCCAAGGTTGAAAAGTGTTCTTCATCTGAAGTATTCCACTCTAACTCTTACTTATGTCCTTACCAGTCTGGAAACATTTCTTTTTTTTTTTTGAGGGGGGAAGGCAAGGCAATTGGAGATAAATGACTTTCCCAAGGTCACATAGGTAGTAAGTGTGTCAAGTGTCTGAGGCCAGATTTGAACTCAGGTTCTCCTAACTCCAGGGCTGGTGCTCTAGTCGCTATCCCACCTAGCTGCCCCGGAAACATTTCTTGAGGTGATGTGCTGTACAAGTTATCCTACTAATCCTAGTGATTACACAATCATGATTTTTTAATACTAAAGTATATGAATAGGAATGGACACCCATGATTTGGGGTGGTTAGGTGGACCTGATGTCAGACCCAGCATCTATGGGGCCCAATGAACAGATTATGTCACACCTGACAATGAAGTCTGAAGACAACATTATTCCTTACCCAGTTGTCTTAAGAGAGGACTATGGGAAGTCTCTTTGTTGAGTTCTGCTGCTTCACTGGAAATCCTTGACATAGATTAAAAAGTTCAAAAGTCACTAGTCTGTACTGCATCCGCCTCAGTTGTAGAGTTCTTTCAGCCTGCTTTATAGCTGTAGGAAGCAACTGATGTACATTTTTGGATCAAACCATATTCTTTTTTTTCAGAATTTGTTTATTTTTAATTTTCAACATTCATTTCCACAAGATTTTGATTTCCAAATTTTCTCCCCATCTGTCCCCTACATCCCAGCCCAAGATGCCAAGCATACTGATTACCCCTTCCCCCAGTCTGCCCTCTCTTATATCCCCTCATCCCCCCTTACCCCCTTACACCTTAATTTCTTCTAGGGCAAGATGGATTTCTATATTCCATTGCTTGTCTATCATTTCCCAGTTGCATGTAAAAACAACTTTTTTAGCATTTGTTTTTAAAACTTTGAGTTCCAGATTCTCTCCTTTCTTCCCTTCTCATCTACCTCTATTGAGAAAATATGCAATTCAATATAGGTTATATGTGTGTAGTTATGCAAAACATTTCCATAGTAATCATATTGTGAAAGACTAATTATATTTCCCTCCATCCTATCCCACTCCACATTTATTCTATTTTCTCCTTTGACCCTGTCCCTTTTCAAAAGTGTTTGCTTCTGACTACCCTCTGCCCCAATATGCCCTTCCTTCCCCTGTGTTATCCCCTTTCCCCTTACTTTCTTGTAGGGTAAGATGGCCAATTGAGTGTGTGTTATTCCCTCATTAATCCAAGTATAATGAGAGTAAAGTTGACTCATTACCTTTCACCTCCCTGCTCTTACCCTCCTTTGTAACAGCTTTCTCTTGCCTCTTTTATGTGAGGTAATTTACCTTATTCTATCTCTCCCTTTCTCCTCCAAATATATTCCTTTCTCATCTCTTAATTTTATTTTTTAGATATCATCCCTTCATATTCAACTCACCCTGTGATACATATATGGACACACACACACACACACACACACACACATATATATATATACACACACACCTATACACATCTATACATACATATATGTATGTGTATATATATACATACGTATGTATTGTGTGTGTATTATCACTCTTATTTTCTTAATTTAAAACAAAATAAACTTCATTAAATATGAAGCTTTCAAACATTCTTGTAATATTCCATAACAGACACATTTATTATATAACAGTGTTCAGATCAAAAGGGGTAGTTATAGGGGCGGCCAGGTGGCTCAGCGAGTAAGAGCACCGGCTCCAGTGTCGGGATGACCTGGGGATCAAATCTGGGCTCAGATACTTAGCACCACACCCAGAAACAACTGGCCGTGTAATAGCTTTTCCCAGATTTTATAATGTAAGAGAAAAACATTCAATAGAATGCATTTAAAAATTATGTTACAGTGAAAAGCATTCTTCCTATCTCCTTTGGTATTTTATTAATCACATCCAATGACATCTAAAACACAGTATAGAGTTATCCAGTGTGGAGTAATTTCAGTCATTTAAAAAGGTAACATTAGTTCATTACTATAGTGTTTACCACTTTCCAGGCTTCATCCTCCTGCCTCCAGTTCTTAAAGTTTACTTTAAAAAATTTCAGAGGCCTAATTTCTGGAGTATTTTAGAATGTTCAGTTTTTGACTTTTCAGTTATGACTTGAACCACTTGCTAACTTATATTATAGGGCAGTTATAAATAGTAAGACTGAAGTCTTTCCCTTTAGGAGACTAGCTTAGAGGAAATTCTGGCCCATTGAATATTTAATCTTTTTTTTTTAACAGTCTTACTATCTTTTAACAGTTCAGTTCATAAGATGCTAAACTTAATTTAGTCAAATGCCATCAATTTAGTCCATTTAAAAATAACTTTACCAAGCATAGTTACAAATTTAGATCAAAACTCTGATTTTGGGAGTCCTCAAATCTCTTATTAAATTATAAGAATTTAAAGTGAAAGGTAATTTATTAATACAATTTTTCAAAGATTGTATCACATCAATTTGAATAACTCAATAGGGAAGTGACTTTATAGCACTTTACAATATTTTAGAAAAATTTCACAGAACATTATGTATTTAAAGGTATGTTCTCCCAATTAAAAGAGAATTCACATTTATAATCTCAAAGATTATGATCACATTAATTTGAATAACTTAATAGGTAAGTGACCTGTACTGATAACCTTTATCTGAGGAATTACAGAGTCAACTCTGTATGTTCTCTGTAACAAGAAAAGATTTTTTCACAGGGACCTACTGAGATTAGGGGTGCTTCCAGAGCAGTGTCTTTGCCTTATGGGGTCCAGGTCCCATCACCCCATCATTACCCCCACAAACAAATGGGACCCAAAATCTTTTGGGGAAAGGGGCAAAGCTTCTGAAAATGCTTCCTCCTGGCAAGGGGCATAGAGCTGTCCCTGCCTCATCAGGTCATGGGGAGGAGGCTGACTTGAATCAGACATAGGCCACATCCAGGGGATGATGGGTGGACATGGACATGGAGTATTCAGTGTTTGCCATCATCTGTAGGTGAATGGCCTGTAGTTTGGAAGACACAAATCTAGCAGGCAAGTCCAATATGGAGGGCCCAAATATTCTCCAAATATTAATTCTCCAAAAAGGAGAATTAAAAGTGATGTCAGAATGTGGGAACACAATGAAAGAAACCAAAAGCCCCACTGGAATCATTTACATTTGACACACAGCAATCAAATCTAATCTTGTTACTTTCTTGAAAGTTTCCCCTCTGATTCCAGTTCCTTTAGGAGGATCAGATCCTGTTGGGGATTCAATCCTATACATGAAAATACCAGTAACATCATTTTTGCAAGTAGTTTTCCACCCCTGGGTTCAATAGTTATACAAATAAATTTGCTTATGAGAGTCTGACTTTACTCCAAATGTAATAAAAGACTTGGGAGGATACTTAAGTAATTAATTTCAAAACAGTACATATCAATTAGTTATTTATGATGAAATGTTATTTGTACCACAGGACACACAGTACAAACAAGTATTATTTCCAATAACAAACAAGTGTTATTTCCACATTAGTCCATTAATGTAATACAAAATTGATTGCATTGAAATTTTCTTTTCCCAAACTAAACCAAAGGTGTTTCTGATTTAGTTTCAGTAATTAATAGAATAATAGAAAAGAATATACTTTTAGGCTGAATAGCGCAGATCTTAAACATATATTTTTATTATAATAGCTCAGATGTATCCCAGCCTTAGTATATGGGATAATAATTCAACATTGTGTTTGTATCTTTGTTTCACAAACTTCTTTTTCCCTTTGTCTAATTATTCTCATCTCATTCAGAAAGAATTTTCTATTCTAGGGATTTAATCTTTCACATGACAATGTAGACAGGCAGATGACAAGTCCGAGTACTAATTTACCCAGTTGTTTAGGATATGGAATGACTACACATTCAGACAGAAAACAACATAATCTCACATATTTACAATGTGCTCATATCTTTTACTAACCACCTGCTCTGATTATAGAAATTTGCTATGAAAGGAAAAGGCAGGGAAATGATTATATCAAATATGACAGGATAAAACATCCTTAACTTTGTTTGTTGATAAGAGTCACAGTTTTCCAACCATGCAGGAGCCAGAGTTAGAAATAATCAGTGGGAAATGTTCCTTTTTCAAAGGAACACAATAGGGAAACTGAGCCAGAGTTCCCATCTTAGATTGAGGCTAAGGTTGTCCTCTCATTTTGGGTTGTTTTGTTTTTTTCTCAGATGCAGATCTCCACCTGTATTAGATTCTCTCTGAGTAACTTGTGGATACTCATTTAATGCAGACAACCATATCCAAATTCAAACTCAAAAAAAATTTAATTACATTCCCAAGAGTTTTTACCCCAAACAGCAAGTTTCACTAATCACAGCTTAGGGTCAGATAGCATTATTTTTATTCTCATGCAGTTGCAATAAGCAATAAAAATTTACCAGGACTCACATCTCAAATTTAAATTTGTCCTGGTGCAAAAGTCAGTTGTTAGACATCATTTATATATATTTGCAAGTCCTGAGCAATCAAGGTTCATTGTTTAGGAATTCCATAACCCAAACAAGTTACTTGCCCAGGGCTGATGACCTTGCCCACACAATAATCAATTACCAGTTTTATATTTTAGCATTAAAATAATAACCCCAAATATTTTAGTTAACAACCTCACAGTTTTCATAAGTGATAGCCAAATTGTTTTAGCTGTAACTTCCTCTTAACTACAGGCAAAGTTGGAAATACCCAGTTTTCTAAATGGCAGTCACAAAAGATTGTAAGACAGGGTTAGCAGGACTGATAAATATAACAACTAGTTTTAAACAATTTTTCCCCTGTCTTTTAGTTTTTCTTATTTCATACTCTAGTAACATCCAAGTGATGAAAATTTGCTTGACATAACAGATACAAAAGTTTACCAGTTTGAAACAATATTATGTACTTGAAGCTTGAAACAAGCACATTACCAAATAGGTGACAACAATGTTTGAATGCATTTATAAATTACCTTACACAGACACAAAAAATAAACTTCAGATGACTGCATTTCCAAATTATCGTATATAAAATTATTGATAGAAGGTTGGGCTTACCAAATGTAGAGGCTGGCTGGCTTCTTACCTGGTATTGCCAGCTGGATATTGTTTAGGGGCTGTGGTGGTTGATGTTAGGGCCTTCCTGCTAATGAATTCCCAGTGGTAGAGCTCAAAGAGTGTTGGTTGTGGGACCCTGATCTGTTCTTTTTTCCCCTCCCCCAACAGCTGCAGACAATGCTGAGGGTGCTTCCAGCTTCTGGGGGTGATGAGCTGTATGTACTGAATCTGGATGATACTTCCAGGTATTCTGGGCAAGCTTCAGGGTACTTGGGGTCCAGGGTCATTACCCCTGGCAGGACTGCCCCCCCCCCCAAACTGCTGCTCTCTTCTTTTCACCAAGTGAGGGAGGGTGAATTTGTAGGTGGTGGGGAGGATAAGCTAAATTACCTACCCTTCTCCAGCACTTTTCTCTTAAATTGATCTGGAATGAGAGGAGTTAACAGGAAAACATAAGACTATTTGTCATCCCTGTGCTGAGATACCCTCTTGACTCAGGGGAGGAGAGTGATTAAAATTGTAAGGAAGTATTTCAAAACTCCTTAATGGAGAAGGTAGAGCCAAGATGGAGGCATAAAGGCAGGGACTCACCTGAGCTCTCCACCAAACCCCACCAAATACCTTTAAAAATGACTCTAAACAAATTCTACAGCAGCAGAACCCACAAAAAGATGGAGTGCAACAAATTTCCAACCCAAGACAACTTGGAAGGTCAGCAGGAAGG
Organism: Petaurus breviceps papuanus; assembly: GCF_028583685.1. Classification (NCBI taxonomy): domain Eukaryota; kingdom Metazoa; phylum Chordata; class Mammalia; order Diprotodontia; family Petauridae; genus Petaurus; species Petaurus breviceps. Next base: position 316,410 of record NW_027187113.1, on the reverse strand, counting down.
GTCTATCACACCTAGGTGAGATTGGAGCACAGTCCACCTCAGGCTGCACCAGGACAGCCCTGGCTCAAGCAAACCAGGAGCAAGACTTAGGAGGAACTGAATCAGCATTGACAGCTACCTACAGTGGCTTCTTCCAGACCCCTCAGCCCACAGATGCTAAGGAGGTCAAAAAAATGGTCAGAAGGAGATTATAGGGGATTTTTTTGCTAGCACTGAGGCAGGACTCTGTTGCTTTGCCCATGCTTAGGGTTGCACTTCTAAATGACAGTCCCAGGACAAGGAGGAGCACTAATAAATAGGAGCTAGCAGACCCTCTTCACAGTTCCAGGGCAGAATAGAGTGATTTTGGTCACTCAGAGACCAGAGCACAGGCCAGGAGAGTAGTAAATGCCTCTCTTTATATCATACCACCTTGGAAGAACTAAAAACTTACAGGTCCCTAGAAGTATCTCTGAAAACAGCTGCACAAAGCCCCCTGAATTTTGGGATGGTGCAGACTCCACCCTGGAGCAGAGCCCTACTTTAGCAGAGTTAAAAGTCAAGTAATAGGCTGGGAAAATGAGCAAACAATGAAAAAACAGTCTTGACTATAGAAAGGTATATGGTGACAAGGAAGATCAAAAGACACACTCAGAAGAAGACAATAAAATCAAAGCTCTTACATCCAAAACCTCCAAGAAAAATATGAATTGGCCTCAGGCCATGGAAGAGCTCAAAAAGGATTTTGAAAATCAAGTAAGAGAAGTAGAGGAAAAAATGGGAAGAGAAATGAGTGATGCAAGAAAATCATGAAAAACAAGTCAGCAGTTTGCTAAAGGAGACCCCCAAAAATGCTGAAGAAAATAACACTTGGTGTTATTCCTATTTTGCAAGAGACTGCCTAATGGGAGTAGTTAGACAGAAAATTTTTCTCTTTATGTGATACAGGAAATAGTTAAGTGCTATTCAACCTGCCTCTCTTTGATCTGAGGGGGAAACAATTCCCCTTTTCCCTTTCATTGTGTGCCTTTCCACATTCAGAACTGGAGGGGGGCGGGGAGAGAGAGAGAGAGAGAGATTTCTACCAACAACTTTTTTTTCCAATAAAAGTCCATCTATAACCCTTAGAAGTTTCTCTTGCTGGCTGGCTGCATTTTAAATCTTATAAGGTGTCAGATTACACACAGACACTTATTGGCACCACACAGAGCCCCAAACAGAACAGATTAACACAATAAATCAGACAATTTTTCCTAGAACATATTGAGTCCAGGAACAAGGCATTCTGTTTAAGGTCTTGGACACTGAGGTTTTTCCAGTTCTGTAAAAGGTAACCTAGGGGCAAATCCCAGGAAGTCCCACTCCTCCTGAGGGAGGGACTAGGGGTTGGTAGCTGTTGGGAAGCTGAGTTCAGCTTCCGTACTAGGTGAAAAGGAGTATCTGGTGGATGCAAGGCTGGCAGAGAAGGTGAATCTAGCAGGCAAGGGCAAGGGGACTGGGCATCCCACTGTGAAAATGGAAAAGCAGGTAAATCCTGGGATGTAGAGGGGAATTTGCCCATTTCTTTGCCTGTAAGCCTCAGAAAACCCAAAAAGCACCTGCAGTCACTCGCCTCCTTAGCATCCTAGAGAATGAGAGAAAATCAAGCATGTGCTTCCAGATAGGGCATCCCCTATGCGAGGGGAGGTCTGCCTGGGGTCTGATGAGGCCTGAAAAATTTGACAACCAGAGTCTGTGAGGCTTGGCTTCCTCAAGCCTTCCTAGGTGTTTAGAGGGCAACTCCAAAAACAAGGAAAGAGAGACAGGAGGCTTATATACCTTGTGGGTTTTTTTGGCCTTTTTAGAGGGGAAAAGGCAGGGCACTTGGGGTTAAGTGACTTGCCCAAGGTCACACAGCTATGTGTTAAGTGTCTGAGGCCAAATATGAATTCAGATCCTCCTGACTCCAGGGCCAGAACTCTATTCATTGTGCCGCCTAGCTGACCCTAATAAACATTTTTTGGAGGGAGGAAGGCAAGGCAATTGGGATTAAGGGCTTGCCCAAGGTTGCACAGCTAGTAAGTGTGATCAAGTGTCTGAGGTCAGATATGAACTCAGGTTCTCCTGACTTCATGGTTGATGGCCTATTCATTGCACCACTTAACTGCCCCATTATGTATCTTTTGATCTTGATTGGAGGAGGACTTGAAGGGGTCAGGCAGGTCTCTATACCAGGCCACTAATATGACATGGCTTAGGGATACTAACACAGTTTAGGGGTTCTGGGACCCCCAAAATGTCAGGGTACATGTCAGTGTCACCTAGGATGAATTCATGCACTCAAACTCTCAGTCAAGTGGCAACATTTATTGTGATTCCAATAAGGTGGGCAAAGTTACTTAGGAAACCTGCAACCTGATAGGAGTGATGTTAAAGTTTATATGGAAAAGGGAGAGGGAAAGTACACTAATTAGGTGTTGCTGGATGAGATTAGGGAGTGGTCATTATATGCAAGTAGTCTGGGTGCTCGGCTGCTGAAATATATGGGAAAATTCAGGGAGTCAGCAGAGATAGTTCTGTTGAAGGGACAAGATAAAGGGGTTGCCAGAGCATGGGGATCAAACATCAGGGACAGAATCCTTGGGTCAGGAACCCCTGTGCCTGTACTTATAGCTTTTATCTGAGGAATTGCAGGGTCAACTCTGTATGTGCTTGCAACAAGAAAATATTTTTTTCACAGGGGCCTACTGAGATTAGGGGTGCTTCCAGAGATATGGTCTTTGCCTTTTGGGCTCCAGGTCCCATCACCCCATCATCAGGGTCCACTGTTTCTAGTTCATGTTCAAAAATTTGTGATGGCATTCCCAATTCCTCCTGCCTCTTTATTTCCTTAAACCACTCAAAGAGCCAAATCAGTTCTTTTATTTTCTTAACTTAAGCTTTCATTTTTTAATTCAATGTTTTAAATATGTATTACAAAGTTTCTTAACCCCATAAAATTAAAAGTGATTTCTGAGATTATAATTGCTGAGTTTGCACTAATTGGAAAAATCCCTTCTTTGGGCCAGATTAGGGACTCATATGAAATTTCATATACTTTGTGCCTTTTGACTCTAATACCAGTTTCCATAGTCCCCTCTTAAACACCTAGTGACAAAGTCTTCCTCTCTAACTTTCACTTAAAAGAAGTTTTCTGCAACTGGCAGACCAATTCACTGAAAGAAGAGAGACAAAACAAAAAATGAGACTTGAGTTAGCGTTAAGTCCCTGTTAGCTGGGAGAACTGTCTGTGCCATTTTAGACTTTCTGATAATTTGGGGACTGTAGGGTATTCCTGCCTCCCTTTAAAAGGCCTTCCCAATGGGAAGAACTTAGTCCACCTTGAAGGGGCTTTTACCTCCCTTGAGGAAGGGATTTCCCAAGGACATTTAGGGAAGGACTTTCTCTAGGTTGTGGAAGTTCCTTAACTAGGAGCTTTAAGGGAGTCTTACAGTAATGTGGAGGTTTCCACATACTTTAGGTGAGAAGAATTTGGGTTGAACTCAAAAGGGAGTCCAGTCTCTTCTGTAGAGATATCCTCACTCAGGTCCCATTGGGGTTGCCAATTATTGCAATAAAAATTTGTGAATAAGGGAAACTGAGGTTCACAAGTCCAAGCACAATGATTTATTTGCAAGGCTAACAGTTGCCAGCAAGTCAGGTCATCTGACTCCTCAGTATTTAGAGATAAAAGAATGATTTACAGAGCTTATTTTCATAGTAGTAAAAGGGAATTATTGAAAAATTTGTTTTGAACATAATTCAATTGGATTAGGTAAATCACTTGACCTGTGGTTGGACTGAATGCATCCTGGAACACTCTGGGTATAACTTATTATTGCCAGCATTTGGAGTGTGGGCATGTAAAGGGTGTAACAGGACATATCAAGGATGGGATTCTTACCACTTGGGTATGGGTCTACATCCATCTTGTGGCTCATCAGGGGTGATTGTTCTAGTTGGAAAGTACATGTAGTTGGTCTGGAGTGTTAACTTAGCTGGTGGACAGTGTGAGAACATTAAACATTACCTGCAAGTCCACAGAGAATATAAATTACCTTGAATAAATGTAAACAAGAGAATTTCCAACTATCTCATGGGAAGATTTGCACATGATCTGGGTCATTTTTGGAAATATGCTTTCTTTGTTCTGTTTCCATGTAATATCTGACCTGCCTTGGGGTAGGTGTGGAGATCCACCGTTCTGTTCTACTGCCAAGGACTGGGTCTCTTGTAAGTAAATTCCTCCAATTAACCTTAATAAACCTATTATTTGGTATCTTGTTATTCTCTTGGAGGCTATGCCACTCTAAAGTTGGCATAATCAAGGCAGAACAGATCTGCTCCCTCGCTGCATTTGTCACAGTCAGCAGGATACCAAAGAAATGGGCTGGGGGGAGGGGCACATGAGTTCTCTGCAGGGGAAAATACTGATTATTCTCATCCCTGAGGAAGAGGCAGCATGTCTACTGAGGAGGAATTTCAGCTTGGCCACCCACAGTCAGCTGGATGTGGGAGGAGTGACCTAAGCTGCACAACTATGGGGATGCCTGGAAAATGCAAGTCGGTGTGTGCCTTGACAGGCTTCTGTTGGGGAAATCCCATATGCTGGCAGTTTATATTGCTTATTGGGAGATTTATAGCCTAGGCAAACACGAGAACTTTCAGTGCTGTTAAGAGATGTTGAAATGGCAATTGCCCAGTGTATCATAGGATAAAGAACAAGGAGAGGTGCTTTTTCTCTTCCTCTCTCCCTTTCTGAGTTCAGGAGAGAGACAGAGGAGGAAAAAACTCAGTGATGATTACTTATGATATGTTTGGTAAAAAGCAAGTAGAAAAAAAGTGAGGGAAGTGTCAGATCAGAATATGAAAGAAACAAGACAGGTGCAGTTTTAAAAGGATAATAATTTCTTAAATTGTGTGTATGTGTGCATGTAAGAGATAGTATGGCCTCTGGAGACATCTAGTAAGGCAGACAAGGAGAAGTAACTTTTAATATTTGGGGTCACTGTCTCACAGATGTTGGTCAGTTGGTGTTTTTCTGTGCCTTTTCTTGGCTCTCAGAGTCTTAAAAGGAAAAACTTTGCTGACAAATCTATCTCTCTGTCTTGTTGAGGGAATGTGTATCTCTAAATGTTTTCAGAAAGATTCTTTTTCTCTTGAACTGTGGCCAGATTCTGGTGTGTAGAACAGATTAAGAAAGAAAGGAGGGGGAATATTTTCTCCTCAGACCTATATTGTGCTTTAAATGTTTTTATACATGTTGAAATAAATGCAGACAAATTTTGAGCTAACAGTTTTTATAATTTGTTTTAAGGGGACCAAGAGTATTTCCCACTTCTCACCCCCTAGAATGACAGATTTATTATTTCACAGCTAGAGAAGAGGGTTACCTCACTGATTATAGAGATGGTTTTGAGGGCAGTGCCTGAGAAGTTTCATGGAAAAACTGGAACTTCAAAACTGTCTGCTTATATTATTAATCCCTTCCTGGTTCATGAAAAGAAAAGATTTGTGTGAATTAGGAAATGACTAAAAGATAATTGAGCTTAATTGGAACAACTATTTAGATACTAAGTGAGAGTTACAAAGTAAAATTGATTATTTATCAATTTTAAAATAACTTTTAAATTGGTGTGTCTTGAAATTGAAAACTTTGCTGTAAATTATATGAGACTCCCACCTGTTTTTCTAATGATTATGTTCAATTTGAATTTTAAGAACTGCCTTGCTTCCTCCCTACAAAAAGAGAAACATATTTAAAGGGAGCAGGAAGAGCAAGCCCCAAGTCCTCCTGAGAACTCTCAGATAGACAAGCTGTAATAGCTTGGGGAAAATCCTACCTCTCAGTAAGGACTGGAAAATTTATGCAAAAAAGGAAAACATTGGGAAAGGTACAAAGAAAAGACCTTGTAAAAATCCCTTTTTATCTGTAAATTTGCAAGGTTTTTTGAAACCATCTGTTTGGGCAGGGTCATCAGCCCTGGGAAAAGAGATTGTTATGGGTTATGGAATTCCTAAACAATGAACTGATGTATTGAGAATTTACAAGTTTGTTTAAAATATAGAAGTGATTTCTGATGATTGATCTTTATACCAGGATGAGTTTAAACTCAAGAAGAAGAAAAGAAAAACAAATGAAGGATATTAAATGAAATTGTGTGTGTGCGTGACAGAGAAAAAGAGAGAATGAGAGAGAGAGAGAAAGAGAGAGAGAGACACAGAGAGAGAGAGAGAGAGAGAGAGAGAGAGAGACAGAGACAGAGACAGAGAGAGAGAGAGAAAGGGGGGTGGGAGTAAGTCTTGGTAAAGTTTTATGGCATATTGAAACTTCATAAAAATGAAAATAACTGTATCTAACCCTGAAGCCGTCATTAGTGAAACTTGCTACTTGAGGTAAATCCTCTTGGGACTGTAATAAATATTGTTTTGAATTTTGAATTCAGATATGGTTGTCTCATGGATCATTAAGTCAGTAATCCACTATTTGAGATAAATGCCACAAGACATTTGGGGAATGTGATCCTAAACTGCTATAGGTGGTCTGTATCTGGGGGAAAAACTAAGAAAATTAACTTGGTATAGCCAAAGGTAGGATCCTTTTGGCTCAGTTTTCCCATTGTCTTGATTCCTTTGGAATAAGAATGTTTTGCACATGGCTGTTCCTGAATCTGGCTATGAGGTGGAATTGTTATTCCTTGACTGCTTGTCAATTGTGACTCTTGCCTGAAGTCCAACAGAGCTAAGGATGCATGTATTGAGTCATTTTGTGCCTTTAGGCTTAGATATGGAGGACTAGTTTTGATGTTATAATCCTTCCCTGCTTTTTCCTTTTATAGCAAATTACCATAACCAGAGCAAGTGGTCATAGAAGATATGAGCATAATGCAAGCATGTAAGATCTAACCATTTTCAATCTAAATGTTTGTAGTCATTCCACATCTCAGACAACTAATTAGTGCTTGGGCTTATAGTCTGCCTGCTTATATTTACATAATCATATAAAAGATTAAGTCCCTGAAATAGCTTATTCTTTCAAAATGCTATGGGAATAATTGGACAAAGGTAAAAAAAGTTTGTGAAAAAAAGATAGGAATCTACTTATTTGTGAGGTTAAAGTCAGAAAACTCTTCTGTTTCATTTTAAAGAATAGAATTTCATTTCATTCATTTTATTGGAAAATGTTTGGGCAACATCTATTGCATTTGAATATGGTTAGCAATTGAACATGTTTTACTGCAAACAACCCATTTACTATACACTATTCTCTATGCAATTGGGAATTAATTACTTATCCTGTTCCAGGTCTTTTGTTACAATTGGAGTAAAGTCAGCCTCTTGTAAGTAAATTCACTTGTGTAGCCATTGAACTTAGGGGTGGAAGGCCTCTATCTGCAAAGAGTGGTGTTACTTCTGTTTTTTTTTTTTAAATATAATTAGATCTTGAATAGCATCTGATCCTCCTAAAATAATGTAATAAATTGGAGTGAAATTAAAAAAAAACAGGATCAGATAATCCTGTATGTAAAATTAAAATTATTCTAATAGAGCATGTAAAAATCTAAATTCACTGAAATTTCAAAGAAACTGTGGGTTCCTAATTTGATGTTCTTCTTTTAGCTCTTTTGTTGATTAGATGAGAACCATAAAGTTCCCGCGTCTTCACCACATGAGCTAGTTATCAAAGAAGTAAAATTTCAGACACTGTGCTAACTTGTATTAAGAAATGTTTTGGGGCGGCTAGGTGGCGCAGTGAGTAAAGTGCCGGCCCCAGAGTGTAATGTAATGCCAAGCAAAGGCAACTTCCCAAGGTTCAGAATACCAGCATAGGTGCTCTCCATTTTATTCAGTGACAAATTAAGAACAGAGGGAATCAAAATATGACATCATTCAAAATACAGCATTTACTAAGTGTGATTAAATAATCTTCAAGTGCTACCCCACCCCAGGACCTTACATTCATTCAATCAATTACAAAATCCCTGTTCTAAATACTACTCCACCCCTAGGCTGTACCTTCATTTAGTCCATCACAAAGCCCCTCTTCTCAAATGGAGATTAGTTTCCAATCATAAGTAAAGTACATTCATTTGTTCAATCATAGAACACAAAAAGGTCAAAAGTTCCCCACCCCTGGATCACAATTGAATCTACCCCTGAGTTACAAGTTTAAGCACAGCTCTTTTTTTTTTTTTAAAGCAATCGGGGTTAAGTAACTTGCTCAAGGTTACACGGCCAGTTATTTCTGGGTGTGGTGCTGAGTATCTGAGCCCAGATTTGATCCAGGTCATCCGACACTGGAGCCAGTGCTCTTACTCGCTGAGCCACCTGGCCGCCCCATTAAGCACAGCTTTTAATACCCAAATGGAGGTCTTTTCTTCATCTTGACACTAGGCAAGTTCTCAGCAATCTTTGTTCCTGGGGAGACAAAGGCCACAAGATACATTGCCAGTCTCTTCTTTAATTCATCCTCTGCAGAACAGTCCTAGGACCCCTGAAAACATTAGCAAAACCCTCTTCCAGGATTTCTGTAAACATACAACAAGAAAATCCTTCTTCAGGGCTTTGGAACCACCAGAAAGGTTCCCAGACCCCTGAAACAACAGCACTGTCCTTCACCAGTGAACAGTATTCACTCTCTGTCTGCAGGACAGTCTCAGTAGCTCTGAACCAACAGCCAAGTTCCAGACCCTCTGCAACAACAGCACTGTCCTTCACCAGTGGACAGTATTCATTCTCTGTCTGCAGGACAGTCTCAGGAGCTCTTAACCAACAGCCAGGTTCCAGAACTTCTGCAACAACAGGACTGTCTTTCACCAGTGGACAAATCTGGCAAAACAACATCAAAACAGACAGACAAGTACCAGTAAAACAGCCATGTCTCCTCAGTCCTTGGCAGCTCCAGGGACAGGTCTCAAAAGTCCAGGGCAATTCAAAGTGGCCCTCAGCAATCCTCTCAGTTTCTCTCTGCCTCCAAAAGGGTGCTGCTTCCAAAAAAGTTCTTCTGCCTCTCTCTTGTGTCTTTCCAAATCTAAGTCACCAGCTCCTCCCAGTTCAGCACTCTCTTTTCACGTCAACAAGTCCATCCCACAAGTGGGATTAACAAGCTCTGGGTTTTAACACAATCAAACCAAAAACCAAGCCAATACAGGGGAATCTTTAAATGCCATTATTATTACACAGAGTCAGAAGGACCCTGACTCTAATAAAAAGGCAAAAAAAAAACGTTTTGTAAATTTTACTTTTTTTCCTTCAGAAGCATTTTAGATGAAGATTGTTTCATATCTTCTTCTGTTATACTTAGCCCTGTCTACATAACTTTCCTCGCTCACATTGGTCCATAGGTCACAATGAAGGGTATGTTAAACAACCAGTGAACATCCCTTAAAGAAACTTCCCAGAAAGAAACTCTTGTTTTGTAAAAGACTCTGCAGGAACATTTGTATTAGCAAACACCCTAGCACACCTAAGATGGCCTGCTAGCACTGGTTCTTTGATCTACTTTTAAATGAAAGACTGCTCAAAAAGGGGTTAAGAATCCTACTTTTAATTACATTAACTAGTTCAGGGGAAAGGTCACCACCCTGAACTTGGAGAAAATGCAGAGAAAATGCAAGCATAGAAATTAGCACAAAGATCAACAAACAGGGTTCCAACTGTCTGAGTAAAGCAATATTGCTATACACTTTACATACATCACTGGATCAAGGGGGCACAGATATCTGAGCAGCTGAGGGGCTCTGAACATACAGCTACTCAGAGTCTCAACCAGGAAATCAAAATATCCTTCTCATGATAGAACCCCCAGACTGCTCAGACTGGGTTACTAAAATACAAAAGACTTGCTGTTAGCTAATGTTCATAGTCATATAGTCATTATTATACTAATTTGACTTTTTGCTTCACTGTATCTGTATACTGAGTTCTCTCAGTTATTTTGGTGTCCCATAAACTTTCTCACTAAAATTTTTCCATGGCTTTAGATATTCTTTCCATGGCTTGTACTATGATTAGTTAATCATATTACTCTTATATTGATGGGTCAGGAAAAATTGTGGCAGGTTTCCCACTGACAAAATGAGGGATATTGAGAAAAACAAATGATTCTGAAACCATTTTATAATTGATTCTATTCTATATCACCTCCAAATTGTTGTAAAATTGCCCAAGCCATGTTTCATTTTCTCTGAACTTAGTTCAGAAATTTAGTTGGATTGTAATGAGTTAAGTTTAGAAATCCAGATCTCCCACTAATCACCAAATGCCATTGATTCTTTTTTTGCTTAAGTAAGGGTGGGATGGAAGAAAATAGTAAAAATTGTGGTAATTCTTATTGATCATGTTGTTTCCTGCTTATTTTTGTATTGCTATTGTGTCTCCAATGTAATTATAGGCTCCTATTCTTCCTCCATGGTAATGAAACTGCTTGTGTATCACTCAGGGAACTTTGCAGAAGATACTATCAGAAAGAATGTATGAGTAGGTCATGAGGGGTAGAGTAGCCAGAACCTGGGAATGTGACCTTGAGTCTCCACAGAGAATGTAAACTACCTTGAGTAAATGTAAACAGCAAAAAATGTACCAGCTATCCCATGGGAAAACTTGCATATGACTCTGGGTCATACCTGGCACTATCCCTTCTTTGTAATGTTTCTATATAATATCTGACCTGACCTGGGTTTGATGCAGTTATCCTATTCTGTACTCCTGCCTCCAAGAACTGGGCTTCTTGTGGGTAAACTTCTCAAATTAACCCTAATAAAACTTGTATGGACCCCTCTTTCTTTAGTATCTCAACATTCTATTGGAGGGTATGCCACCTTACGATGGGCATAATCAAGGCAGAACAGTTCTGTTCCCTTAAAGTGCAGAGAGTAACTCAGATTAGGAAAGCAAGGATGGGTCTATGCCAGCCATACTCTGCAGCTGCTTAACTATGGAAAAAAGTAACTTAAACTTGCTGCTAAAAAGAGGAGCTTAGGCTCTGGACACAAATTCTCTTAATATCTAATTTAATACTGTGATTATATATTTCTACAAAGATGTGTGTGTGTCTATACACACACACACACACACCTTACCTAAAGTATAATTTAGCTTATTGATTCTAACAATATCCTTTGAAAATGTACCAGTTGGGGAATGATTTTTCTTTTTATAAATTTGGTTCAGTTCCCTATATATTTGAGAAATGATGCTTTTATCAAAGAAACTCATTCTACATTTTTTCCTTTTGCTTCCTTCCTTCTAATTTTTGTTTTTACTTTTGTTTGTGGAAAACCTTTTTTATTTCATGTTATAAAAACTACCAATTTTATTTCCTGAGATCCATTCTATCACTTGTTTGGTAATAAACTTTTTTCTTATGCATAGATCTTATAGGTAGAATTTTCCATGTTCCCACAATTTGCTTATGCTATTACCTTTTATGCTAAATCATGTACACATTTTGACCTGATCTTGGTATATGGTGTGCAGTGTTGTTGAACTAGGTCTGTACCTAGTTTCTACCAAACTGTTTTCCAGTTTTCCCAGAAACTTTTGTAAAATAGTGAATTCTTGCCCCCAAAGCTTGGATCTTTGGGTTTATCAAACACTAACTTACTATGTTCATTCACTGCTATGTATTGTGTACCTAATCTATTCCACTGACCCACCAGTGATCTGTTAATCTCAGCTAGTACTAGGTTGTTTTGATGATTACCACTTTGTTTGAAATCTGGTACTATTAGACCTTTCATTAATTTCCTTGATGTTTTTGACTTTTTGTTTTTCTGGATGAATTTTGTTATTTTTTCCAACTATATAAAATAATTCTTTGGTAATTTGATTGGTATAGCACTTAGTAAATTAGTTAATTTCAGTAGAATGGTCATTTTTATTGTATTGGCTCAGCCTACCCATGAGTAATTAACATTTCTCCAATTGTTTAGGTCTGCCTTTATGTGTGTGAAAAGTGTTTTGTAATTATATTCATATAATTCCTGCTTTTGTCTTGGCAGGTAGACTCCCAAGTATTTCATATTGCCTGCAGTTATTTTAAATGGAATCTCTCTTTCTGTCTCTTCTTACTGGGTTTTGTTGGTAATATATAGAAATGCTGATGATTTATGTGGATTTACTTCATATCCTGCAACTTTGCTAAAATTGATAATTGTTTTAGTTAGTTGATTCTGTAGGGTTCTCTTAAGTATACCATCATATTGTCTATAAAGAGTGATAATTTGTTTCCTCTTAGCCACTCTTATTCTTTCAGTTTCTTTTTCTTGTCTTATAGTACAATTTCTAGTACAATATTGAATAGTAATGGTGATAATGGAAATCCTTACTTCACCCCTGATTTTATTAAGAAGACTTCTAATTTATCTCCATTATAGATAATGCTAGCTCTTAGTTTTAGGTAGATGCTACTTATTTGAACAAAGGCTTCATTGTTTCCTATGCTTTCTAGTATTTTCCCCCCACTTAATAGTATTTTGTTTTTTCTAACTACATGTAAAAATAGTTTTCAACATTCACTTTATAAGATTTTGAGTTCCATATTTTTCTCTTCCTCCCTGCCCTCTGCCTTCCTCAAGATGGCAAGCAATCTGATATGGGCTATACATGTATAATCACATTAAACATGTTTCCACATTAGTTGTGTCATGAAAGAAGAATCAGAACAGAAGGGAAAAACCACAAGAAAGGAAAAAAATGACAAAAAGGGAGAAAATAGTATGCCTCAATCTGCATTCAGACTCCATAGTTCTTTCTCTGGTTTTTCCATCATGAGTCTTTTGGAATTATCTTAGATCATCGTATTACTGAGAAAAGCTAAATCTATCAAAGTTTGCCATTGCACAGTGTTGCTGTTACTGTGTACAATGTTCTCCTGGATCTGCTCACTTGACTCACCATCAGTTCATGTAAGTCTTACCAGGTTTTTCTGAAATCTGCCTGCTCATCATTTCTTATAGTACAACAGTATTCCATTACATTCACATACCACAACTTATTCAGCCATTCCCCAATCGATGGGCATTCCCTCAATTTCCAATTCTTTGCTATCACAAAACAAGCTGCTATAAATATTTTGGTACATATTTGTCCTTTCCCCTTTTTTATGATCTTTTAGGGATACAGCCTTCCTAGTGGTATTCCTGGATCAAAGGGTATGTGTGGTTTGGGCATAGTTTGAAATTGCTCTTCAGAACAGTTGGATTAGTTTACAACTCCCCCAAGAATTCATTAGTGTTCCAATGTTCCCACATCTCCAACATTTATCATTTTCCTTTCCTATCATATGAGTCAATCTGATAGGTATGAGGTGGTACCTGAGAGTTGCTTTAATTTGCATTAAATTAATTTGCTTTAAATTAATTTAATTTGCTGTATATCAGTAGTGATTTAGAGCATTTTTCATATGACTATAGATAGCTTTAATTTCTCTGAAAACTGCCTGTTCATATCCTTTGGCCATTTATCAATTGGAGAATGATTTATTTTCTTATAAATTTGACTCAGTTCTCTCTATATTAGAGAAATGAAGCTTTTATCAGAGACACTGGCTGTAAAAATTGTTTTCCAGCTTTCTAATTTTCCTTTGAATTTTGGTTGCATTGGCTTTGTTTATGCAAAAAAAGTTTTAATTTAATGTGATAAAAATTATCCATTATGCATTTCATAATAGTCTGTCTCTTCTCTGGATATAAATTCTTCCTTTCTCCATAGATCTGATGCGTAAACTTGCTCTGCTAACTTGCTTATGGTATTATCTTTTATGTCTAAATCATGTAACCATTTTGACCTTATCTTGGTATATAGTGTGAGGTGTGGATCTTTGCCTATTTTTTGTCATGCAATTTTTGAGTTTTTCCAGTAGTTTTTGTCAAATAGTGAGTTCTGATCCCAGAAACTGAAGTCTTTGGATTTATGAAACAGTAATTACAATAATCATTTTTTTGGAGCAATTGGTGTTAAGTAACTTGCTCAAGGTTACATGGCCAGTTATTTTGTGTGAGTGTTAAGTATCTGAGGCCGGAACCGATCCCAGGTCTCCCAACTCCGTGGCCGGTGCTCTTACTCACTGCGCCACCTGGCCACCCCTAATTACTATAATCATTGACTGCTGTGTCTTGTGTAGCTAACCTATTGCACTGATTTACTGCTCTATTTCTTGGCCAGTGCCAAATAGTTTTGATGTTTGCTACTTAATAATATAGTTTTAGATCTGGTATGGCAAGGCCACCTTTCCTTACATTTCTTTTCATTAGTTCCACTGATATTCTTGAACTTTTGCTTTTCCACATGAATTTTGTTATGATTTTTTTCTAGCTGCATAGAATAGTTTTTGGCAGTTTGATTGGTATGGCACTGAATAAGTAAATTAATTTAGGTAGAATTGTCATTTTTATTATATTAGCTTTGCCTGCCCATGAACAACTAATATTTTTCTAATCTGACTATATATGTGAAAAATGTTTTGTAATTATATTCATATAATTTCTGGGTTTGTCTTGGCAGGTAGATTCCCAAATATTTATATTGTCTACAGATATTTTAAATGTAATTACTCTTTCTATCTCTAGCCTCTGGGCTTTGTTAGTGATATATAGAAATGCTGATGATTTATGTGAGTCTATTTTATATCCTGAAAATTTGCTAAAGTCGTTTGTTATTTCATTTAGTTTTTTTTTAGTTGATTCTCTACCATCATATCATCTGCAAAGAGATGCCCTTCATTCTATCACACAACCCCCTTTTTCCTCCTACTTCCCTATAGGGTAAGATAGATTTCTATAACCAACTGACTGTGTATATTATTCCCTCTTTGAGCCAAATCCTATGAGAGTAAGGTTCAAACAAAGCTCTCCCCACCTCCCTTCTTTCCCTCTACTGTAAATAGTTCTTTGCCCCTCTTCTTGTAATGTAATTTGCCCTATTCTGCCTCCCCCTTTTCTTTTTTCCCAGTGCAATTCATTTTTTACCACTTAATTAGCTTAATTAGGTTAGCTTCTCTGTGTCATTTTGTGGGTTCTGTAGCTTCAGAGTTTGTCTAGAGTCATTTTTTACATGAATTGGGGGAGGTGGGAGCCAGAGCTGCAAGGAAGTCCTGTTTTCTACTCCACCATCTTGACTCCTTCTTATTTGGCTTTTAACATCCTTCTTAAGCTCTTTCAAGAATGTGTTTTAGGTTTGAGACAAATTCATATTCCCCTTTGAGGTTTCAGATGTAGGTATATTGACAATGTTGTCCTCTTTTGAGTTTGTGTTTTCATTTTCCCTGTCACCATGGTAACTTTCTATGGTCAATGTTCTTTTTTCCTTCTTGCTCATTTTTTTTTTTGCTTTTTTAAAAGCCATGAGGCTTTTAAAGTTGAGCTCTCCTGCTAGAGCACATGGGGCACTGTTGCTAGCTTTTTGTGCTGGGGGCCTCCTGCTAACTGGCTTTGTGTTCTGGGGCTTCCAGTTCTGGCAGTTGGAAGCTGTAGAGATGTGGTAGCTTACCTGTTGCTGAACTGGGGCCCTAATCATGGGGTCTGGGATCTTTTGAGGCCAGGTGGGCTTTTTCTGCATTCCCTCAGGCAATATTGTGGCATGTAGAGGTCTGGTCCCTGGAAGACACCTCTCCTCCCTGGGCTACACTGAAGCACATGGAGGACTGGCAGCCAAAAATTCCTGTTTGCCCTGGGTTTTACTAAAGCACATTGGAAGTTTAGTCCCTGGAGGATGCCTGACTCCCTGGGGCTACACTGAAGCAAATTTTGGTTCTCGGAACTGGAATATGACAGTTCCCCTGGCTATGATAAGGCATGCGGGGGCTCCTGGTGCTAGTGTTTGCCTGCTCCACCACCTGGGGTTCAGCATCTCCCATGGGTTTCCTGAGGTGGGGCTTGCTGTTGAGCTGCTGGGATGCTTCCTATCCTAGAATGCACTCCCCCTTTACCCAAGTGAGATGAACATTTCTCACTTATCCTCCAAGTTTCATGGGCTAAAATATTGATGCACCTTAACTTTCTGTTGGCCTCCTTGTTCCAGGATTTTTCCTAAGTGCTATTTTTTTAGAGATCATTATGGGAGAGTGACAGCAATTCACTGCTTACTCAACCATCTTGGTTCCTGGAAGTCTCTAGTGGTTTTTTTTTTAATAGGAGTAGTAGTTGTATTTTGTTGAAATCTTTTTCTTCCTCTTTTGAGATAATCATGTGATTTTTGTTGGTTTTATTATTGATATGGTCAATTATGCTGATAGTTTTCCTAAATACTGAACCAGAGTTGCACTTTCCTAATATAAATCTTACCTGGTCATAATGTGCATAATTTGTAATTTCCTTGCTAATACTTTATTTAAATTTTTTAGCATCTATATTCATTAGGAAAATTTGTCTCTAGTTTTCTTTTTCTGTTTTTATTCTCCCCAATTTAGTTATAAAGCCACATTTGTGTCATAAAAAGAATTTGGTACCACTTCTTTAACTATTTTTTTTCAAACAGTTCATATAGTATTGGGATTAATTCTTTTTTTCAATATTTGTAAATTTATCTGGTCTTGAATATTTTTTCTTTGCTTATTTATGACTTGTTCAATTTATTTTTTCTAAAATAGTGCTGTGTAAGTACTCTATTGCCTCTTTCAATTTGGGCCATTTATATTTTCAAAAATGTTTATTCATTTCACTTAAATTCTCAGTTTTATTGGCATATATTTAGGCAAAATAATTTGTAATACAGTAATTACTTTCATTTCCTCTTCATTGGTGGTGAATTTGCTCTTTCCATTTTTAACACTAGTGATTTGCTTTTCATTATCTCATAAAATCAATTTAACCAATAGTTTATTTTATTTGTTTCCCCCCACCCCATAGCTTAGTTTTATTTGTTAGTTTAATGGTTTTATTACTTTCAATTTTATTAATCTCTCCTTTGATTTTCAAGATTTCTATTTTGATATTTAAATGATAGTTTTTTTAGTTAGTCCTTTTTCCAGTTTTTTTAAATTTGCATATCCAGTTCATTGATTCATTCTTTTTCTTTTTTATTGATGTCAGTGTTCAGAGAAAAAAAAATTGTCCCCTAAATGATGCTTGGATTTCATGTGACAAATTTTGGTTTATTGTCTCATTTTTGTCATTACCTTTAATGAAATTGCTGATCATTTCTATGTTATTCTTTGACTCATTCTAGACTTGGTTTATTTAGTTTTCAATTAAATTTTAATCTATGCTTCCACAGTCCTTTACTGAATTTAATTATTATTGTATCATAGTTAGAAAAGGTTGTATTTAATATTTCTATTTTTATACATTTGTTTGTGAGATTTTTATGCCCTAATACATAGTCAGGTTTTGTGAAGTTGCCATTTACAGCTGAGAAGAAGGAAAACTCCTTTATACTCCCATTTATTTTTCTCCAGAGGTTTATTATATCTAACTGTTCTAAAAATCAATTCATCTCCTTAACTTCTTTCTTATTTATTTTATTCCTAGATTTGTCTAGTTCTGAGAGAGTAAATTTGAAGTCTCCCATTTTTATATAATTTTACTGTTCTTTTTCTCCTATAATTCATCTAATCTTTTCCATTAAGAATTTGGATTTCATGCATTTTGGTGCTTATATGTTTAATATTGATGTTGCTTCATTGTCTATGGTACTTTTTATTTTTATTTTATTTTTTAGCAATTCATTTAGTCTTTCCCTCTCCTGCTGCACAAGGAGCCAGCCACCACCAAAAATGACGCTGTAACCATCAGAACCAGGAAGTTCATGATAAGCAGACTTCTTCAGCGTAAACAGATGGCTATAGATGTCCTTCATCCTGGAAGTGCCACAGTGCCCAAGACTGAAATTCGTGAAAACTGGCCAAGATATACAAGACAACTCCAGATGTCAATTTTTGTCTTTGGATTCAAAACCCATTTTGATGATGGCAAAACAACAGACTTTGGCATGATTTATGACTCCCTCGACTATGCAAAGAAAAATGAACCAAAGCACAGACTAGCAAGGCATGGTTTGTATGAGAAGAAAAAGACAACAAGAAAGCAGTGAAGGGAACACAAGAACAGAATGAAGAAAGTCAGGGGTACTGAAAAGGCAAATGTCCATGCTGGCAAAAAGAAATGAAGTGTCTAGGAGGTACTGAGTTTGAACACAGTGTGATGATTGTAGAGATTACATCACACTCGTGTTTTGTTTCTGCTTTGCATGTCTTCTTTGGACTTTTGAGTTGTATGGTATTCTGTAGTACAGAATATCATGCTTTAGAACAAGGACAGTTTAAAACCAAAGAAGTGGAAACTGATAATCTTTGTTCTTGGAATGCATGTTATGTTGTGGATGACCTAGAGGTGGTGCCTCAAAATAAGAAAGCTGTTTACTTTGCACTTGGGGAAATGTATAAAGGAAAAAAAAATTGTCAATTGAATTATTTGTAAAAGTTTTAAGTGGCCCACCATAAAGGAAATGTCTAGTGACCACTTTGAGCTAGTTACTTCCCAAGGGAAGCTTAATTTTTCTTTTAGTATTACACCATCCTTTCTCATCTTTACTAGTTAATTTCTGGTGTCTATTGTGAAAAGAACCCTATAGTAGATATAGGTTGATTTCTTTTTTTTTCTTAAGTTGATCAGAAATGTTCTGACTACAGTATAAATTTGGAGTTTGAGAAATATTTTTTTGCAGCCTTAGGCACTGGTAAAATAAAAAATCCTGTGAATTCATCATTTTGCATTAAAAATGCCTTTCTGATTATTTTCTTAGTGACATCACTAAGAATAAGCATTTTGAATTATGGGTTCCCAGTGCTTCATTTGCTTCTTCAAAACTGTCAAAAGTTGGTCAAACAGGGTCCAGAAATGAGAAAAGATTAAGTCACAATTTACTCTTTGAGATAAGATTGAAAGACATTTAACACATTGATTTCTCTTTCCCATTCAGATTTCTAGCTTTCATGTCTTAATTGCTAACATTTTGTCAGAGTACATGATGTCAAGTGATAGCCTCTATGTATGCTATCAGTGTCAAATTGTTCATTTGTCTGCATTTGTCTGAAAAGTCAGAATGATCAATTCTAAGGTCAGGTACAACTAGAAAAGTTCACAGCTGTATGGGAACTCAGCATAAAAGACTATTGGAAGCACCTATACCAATTATTCTTTTCAGCGAATTGTCAAGAGTAGTTGTAAATTTTAACTGCAGCAGCTAAATTCTGTTTTTGCTCTTTTCTTCTTTCAGGTATGTCAGTTAAAATCTTTTGAAAGAAAATTGATTGCATGAAAATTTAAACTTAACTCCAAGTTCAGTGTTCTATAATTTATCATCCTGGTCCTTGTGTCAGTTTATATTGTTGACCATAGAAGGTTGCTTTGAGTACTTGGACTTGATCTGCCTAAACCAGGAGCAGACTTAGTAGTCCAGATTGTTACAGTTTGTAGATATAATGAATGAGTTTTTCATTTTAAGATTATCAATCATTAGTCACCCTGTTTTCTTTGAATCCAGTGGTGATTGGGACTGTCTTCCTGTTGTACCAAGAAATCAGTAAGTGAGACCATTAATCATTTTAAGTGGAGTTTAATTGCCAGTGACTGCAAGGGGTGAACACAACCCAAATCAAGCAGCCCTGAGATGCATATGCTCGGGACTTATATAAAGCCACAACATAACTGTTACCAAAGGGGAAACCACAACTTGACAGTTATTATGAGCAAGCAGGGAAAATACAGAAGCCAAAAGGTAGCAATCAATTCATTGCCTAACAACCTGTTTATTGCCCAACTGGAAAGTCCCCAGTTCTATTATGAGAACTGGGATGTGTGGGGGAGGGCTGTGGGTTCCAGGTGGCAGGTTTGGCCAAGTCTCCTAGGCAGGCTTTGTTTTGGGCAAGTCTCCTAGGTGAACATACCCAAGACGGGAGGGATGGGGGATGTTCAAAAAATGGTGGCTATAACATTCCCACAAGTGGTAAGATTAAAATCATAGTCTAGAAATAAGTACTTAACTGTGACTTGAGTACTACTCTATGAAAAGCTAAAGAAAACTGTAAGATATTTGATTGCATGCACTTACATGCATTTTATCTTTGAAGTTTGAAAGTAGCTATTAATGACATTTTTCTTTCCTTTATCTTTCTCCCTCCTGCTGCCATGGATTCAGTGAGCTGGAGATTTCATAACAGAAGGAATAAAAAGGCACTATGGATTATGTTTATCTGTGAAGATAATTTTTCACCAGAGCATGAATAAACTATGTAAAACTTAAAAAAATTATTTAGTATTTTATTTTTCCCCAATTACATGTAAAAACAATTTTTAACATTCATTTTTATGCATAGCTTTATACCCCCTTTGGACATAGTTCCAAATTGTTCTATAGAATGATTGAATCAATTCACAACTCCACCAACAGTGCATTAATGTCTCATTTTCCCAACATCCCCTCCAACACTGGTCATTTTCCTCTCTTGTCCTATTAGCCATTCTAATATGTATGAAGTAGTACCTCAGAATTGTTTTAATTTTCATTTCTCTGATCAGTAGTGAGTTAGAGCATTTTTTCATATGGTTATAGATACCTTTGATCACTTCATCAAAAAATTGTATCTTTTGGAGAATGGTTCTTATTTTTATAAATTTGACTCAGTTCTCTATAGTTTGAGAAATGTGGCCTATATAAGAGAAACTTGTTTCAAAGGTTTTTTTCACAGTTACTGTTGCTAATTGTATTTCCCTCCATCTCTCCACCCCTGTTTCTCTCTCCCTTTCACCCTGTCCCTTTTCAAAAGTATTTTGCTTCTGACCTCCCCTCTCCCCTAATCTGCCTTCTTTTCTATCACTCCTACTCCCCTTTACTTATCCTCTTTCCCTCCTACTTTCTTGTAGGGTAAGATAGATTTCTATACCCAATTGAGTATGTACATTATTCCCTCTTAGAGCAAATTCTGATGAGAGTAAGGTTTACTCACTGCCTCTTACCTCTCCCATCTTCCTCTCCATTGTAAAGACTTTTTCTTGTCTCTTTTATGTGAGATAATTTACCCCATTCCACCTTCCCCTTTCACTTTCTCCCAGTGCATTCTTCTCTCACCCCCTAATTTTATTTTTAAAAATATTATCCCTTCAGGGGTGGTTAGGTGGAGCAGTGAATAGAGAACTGGCCCTGGAGTCAGGAGGACCTGAGTTCAAATCCGGCCTCAGACACTTAACACAAAAACTAGTCATGTGACCTTGGGCTTAACCCCACTTAACCCCAATTGCCCTCCAAAAAGCAAAAAAAAATTTTAAAAATTATCCCTTCGTATTCAACTCACACCTGTGCCACCTGTCTTCTAACTGCTCTAATAATGAGAAAGTTCTTAAGACTTACAAGTATCA
Source organism: Petaurus breviceps papuanus (assembly GCF_028583685.1). Taxonomy (NCBI): domain Eukaryota; kingdom Metazoa; phylum Chordata; class Mammalia; order Diprotodontia; family Petauridae; genus Petaurus; species Petaurus breviceps. The sequence goes on along the minus strand of NW_027187113.1, from coordinate 295,060 downwards.
TCTTCCCATGTAGGAATGTAAACAGTTTAACCAGTAAGTCACTTACCGTTTCCCTTTCCTGTTTTCATGGTTCTCTTGAGTCTCGTATTTGAAAGTAAAATTTTCTATTCAGTTCTGGTCTTTTCATTAAGAATGCTTGCAAGTCTTCTATTTCATTGAATGTCAATTTTTTCCCCTGAAGGATTATGCTCAGTTTTGCTGAGTAAGTAATTCTTGGTTGTCATTTTAGCTCCTTTATCTTCAGGAAAATGAGGCAAACATTCATATTTTTTGGAGGCTTTGGATATAGGAACTTTGACTTAGAAGCTTTGACTTTGTTATCTTCTTCTGAAGGTGCATTTTGATCTTCCTTGTCACCATAGTAACTTTCTGTGGTCAGAAGTTTTTGTCTGTTGTTTGCTCATTTTCCCAGTCTATTTTTTGACTTTTAGCTCTTTATTAAAGGGGACTCTGCTTCCAGGGTGGGGGGTGCACTGTCCCTAACTTCAGGAGTTTTGTGTAGCTGTTTTCAGAGGTACTTCTAGGGACCTGTAAGTTTTCAGTTCTTCCAAGGTGGTATGATCTAAGGAGAGGTGTGTTTGCTACTCTCCTGGTCTGTGCTGTGACCTGTGAGCAACCACAAGCATTCTTTTTTTTTACCATTGTGACATTTTTATTGACAAAAATAATCCAGCAAATGATATTCACAGATGGCAACCACCGTTTCTATGAGTACTGTCAGAGGGGATTGGAGTGACATCCTCAATCCACCCGATCTTCATTCCGGAATGTGCCAGGGCTCTCAGGGCTGACTGTGCACCAGGGCCAGGGGTCTTAGTCCTATTTCCCCCTGTGGCCCTAACTTTGATGTGAAGGGTAATGATGCCTAGTTCTTTACATCTCTGAGCAACATCCTGAGTGGCCCATATAGCAACATAGGGAGAAGATACGTCTCTGTCCGCCTTGACCTTCATCCCACCCGTCACTAGGCATATGGTTTCTTTGCCAGAGAGATCAGTCACATGGACAAAGGTGTCATTGAAGGAAGCAAAAATATGGCAGACACCAAACACATTCTCTCCTTCTGCAACTTGAGGTCCAAGGCCGATGACTTGCTCTTCCTTCTTTTCCTTCCCCTAGTGAGGTGCCATTTCTGCTCCTTCCTCCACTTGGGCCGCCAACACCAGAAAGGGAGGCACAAGCATTCTTTTCTGCCCTGGAACTGTGAGAAGGGTCCCCTCTCCACTGTTGCTGCAAGCTCTGTTGTGTTAGTACTCCTTCTCTTTCTGTTACCCAGGACTGCAACTACAATCTGAGTATGGGCAAAGCAGCAGAGTGCTAGCAAAAAGACCCCTGTAATCTTCTGACCCCCTTCAACTCCCTTACTTTATGTGGGTCTAGAACTCCAGAAGCAGATGCTCCTACTGCTGATTTAGACATTTCCAAGACCTGCTCCTGTTTTCCTGCGGCAGGGGTTTTGCTAGTGTGACCTGAGCTGGATTGCTCTCTACTCTCACCCAGGTGCAGCAGACAGTTGCTGACAACCTTCTAAGTTGTCTTTGGCATCTATGGGCTGAAAGGTCTGGAAACCACCACTTCTACCAGTGATTCTGTCATCTGTTCCAGGTTTGCTGCAGGCTGGGTCTATACTGGGCTGCACTTCTCTCTCACCCTGGTGCAGCAAAACTTTCCTGCTGACCTTCCAAGTTGTCCTAGGCTGGAAATGTGTTTCACTCTGTCTTTTTCTGAGTTCTGCTGCTCTAGAATTTGTTTAGAGTCATTTTAAAAGATATTTTGAGGGGTTTGAGGGAGAGCTCAATTGAATCTTTACCTTACTCCACCATCTTGGCTCCACCTCCATATCTAACTTTTCTAAAATTCTATTCACCTCCTTAACTTCTTTATTTTGTAGTTAGAGTTATCTAGTTCTGAGAGGGGGAGGTTGAGGTCCCCTGCAGTGTAGTTTCTTTTTTTTTAAAGCAATTGGGGTTAAGTAACTTGCTCAAGGTTACATGGCCAGTTATTTTATGTGGGTGCCACATCTGAGGCCAGAACTGATCCTGGGTCTCCTGACACCAGGACCTACGCTCTTACTCACTGCGCCAGCTGGCCGCCCCTACAGTGTAGTTTTGATGTCTATTTCTTCCTTGTCATCCACTTCTCTAAGAATTTAGACACTATGCCACTCAGTGCATATATGTTTGGTATTACTATTACTTCATTGTCTACAGTACCTTCTAGCAAGATATAGTTTCCTTCCTTATCTCTTTTAATTAGATCTATTTTTGCTTTTGCTTTGTCTGAGATCATGACAGCTACTCCTGCTTTCATTTTACTTCAGTTGAAACATAATAGATTCTTCTCCAGCCCCTTATTTTTACTCTGTGTTTCTTTGCTTCAGATTTGTTTCTTGTAAACAACATATTGTAGGATTTTATCCCATTCATATTCAGTTATGATTACTGTGTATTTCCCTCCATCCATTTCCCCCATTTGTACTTTACTCTGCCTTTCCTTTCACCCTGTTCCTCCTCACCAGTGTTTTGCTTCTAACCACTCCTCTCTCAATCTGTCCTCCCTTCTATTAGCCCCCCGTTTTCTTTTACCCATCCCCTCCTATTCCCCTATAGGGTATGATAGATTTCTATAACTGAGTGTGTATGTAATTCCCTCTTTGAGTCAAATGTGATGATAATGCTCACCCTCCTCCCTTCTTTCCCTTTACTGTAATATGTCTTTTGTACTTCTTCATGTGATATAATTTACCCCATTATTCCTTTCCTTTCCTTCTTCCAGTGCATTCCTCTTTCTCACCCCCTAATTCTTTTTTTTTTATATCATCACATCAAAGTCAGCTTATACCTACACCCTCTGTCTACATATATTCCTCCTAACTTCCCTAATAGAGATACATTTCCTAAGAGTTATAAGTATTATCTCTCCATGTAGGAATGTAACCAGTTTAACCTTATTAAGTAACTTTTTTTCTTTCGTTTTTACTTTTTTATACTTCTCTTGAATCTTGTATTTGAAGAGCAATTTTTCTGTTCAGCTCTGGTCATCAGCAAAGTTTGAAAGTATTCTATTTCATTGAGCTTCTATTTTTTCCCCCAGAAGATTATGCTCAATTTTGCTGGGTTGTAATTCTTGGTTGTAATCCAAGCTCTTTTGCTTTCTATAATATCACATTCCAAGTCCTTTAACACAGAAGCTTCTAAGTCCTGTGTAATCCTGACTGTGATTCCATTAAATTGTTTCTTTCTGGCTGCTTGCTGTATTTTCTCCTTGACTTGATAATTCTGGAATTTGGCTACCATATTCCTTGGAGTTTTCATGTCAGCATCTCTTTCAGGAAGTAATCGGTGACTATTGGATAGCTATTCAGTGACTTTCAATTACTATTTTACCCTCTGCTTCTAGGATATCAGGGCAATTTTCCATGATAATTTCTTGAAAGATGTTGTCCAAACTTTTTTTTTTTTATCATGTCTTTCAAGTAGTTCAATAATTCTTAAATTAGCTCTCCTGGATCTGTTTTCCAAGTTGTTTTTCCAGTGAGATATTTTGCATTTTCTTCTATTTTTTTTTATTCTTTTAACTTTGATTGATTCTTGATGTCTCATAGAGTCATTAGCTTCCACTTGTCTGGTTCTCATTATTATGGTATTGTTTTCTTTAGTTAGCTTTTGTACCTCCATTTCCATTGGTCAATTCTGCTTTTTAAGGAGTTTTCTTTATTGAATTTTTGCATAACTTTCCCTCTTTTTTGTGCTTCCTTTACCAAGCTCTTCACTCTTTTTTTCACTATTCTCTTGCATTGCTTTTCCCAATTTTCCTTCTGCCTCTCTTATTTGATTTTTACATTCCTTTTTGAGCTCTTTTAAGAGGACTTTTTGGCATTTAGACCAAATCACATTCCTCTTTGAGGCTTCATATGAAGGCATTTTGAAAATGTTGCCCTATTCTGAGATTGTGTTTTGATCTTCCATGCCACTATATTAACTTTCTATGGTCAGGGCTTTGTGAAAATTATTTTCCAGTCTATTTTGTGACTTTTAAAGTTGAGCTCTGCCCTTGGGGTACAGAAGGCACTGTCCCAATCTTCTCATGCTGGGACTAGGGGCCTGGTCACTGCCTTTCTGCACAGAGCCTCTGGGGCTAGTGGCTTGCTCAGTGCACTGGGTTGCCCCAGCCTAGTCACACTTGTTGCACTGGGTATTCTGGGACTGGCAGTTTGCCTTCTGTAATGGTACTGGAGACCTCACAGCTGGTCTGCTGTGCCCACAACCAAAGGGCCTCATGTTACTGACCTGTGCTGTGGCTAAGAGCATCCCAGTGGATTGCTAAGACATTGATTGTGCTGGACTGTGCTTCTCTTTTACCCAGGTGACACAGACCTTTCTTACAATCCTTCTAAGTTATCTTCAGCTGGAAAATTGTTTCACCCTGTCTTTTTGTGGATTCTGTCACTTCATAATTTGTTTAGAGGCTTGATTTAACATTGTTTCAAGGGAAACTTGGGAGTGCTCAGGTAAATTCCTGGCTTTTCTCTACTATCTTAGCTTTGCCTGGTATGCACAATTTGATTGCCCTTTGGGCATAGTTCCAAATTATTCTCCAGAATGATTGGATCAGTTCATAATTTCACCAAAAATGCATTAGTGTGGTGTCCCAATTTTCTCACATCCTCTCTAACATTTATCATTTTTCTTTTCTGTTATATCAACCAAACAGATAGGTCTAAGGTGGTAACTTAGAGTTGTTTTAATTTGCATTTCTCTAAATCAATAGTGATTTAGAGCATTTTTTCATATGACTATAGATAGCTTTGATTTCTTCCTATGAAAACTGCCTATTTATATCCTTTGAACATTTATCAATTGCAGAATGACTTGTATTCTTGTAAATTTGACTCAGTTCTCTATATATTTGAGAAATGAGGCCTTTATCAGAGATAGTTACTATAAAAATTATTCTCCAACTTTCTGTTTTCTTTCTAATCTTGGTTTCATTGGTTTTCTTTGTACAAAAACTTTCAAATTTACTTTAATCAAAATTATCCATTTTACATTCTGTAATGCTCTCTATCTCTTGTTTGGTAAAAAATTCTTCCCTTGAGCACTGGCTCCAGTGTTGGTATGACCTGGGGAACAAATCCGGGCTCCAACACTTAGCACCACACCCAGAAATAACTGGCCATGTAACCTTGAGGAAGTTACTTAACTTTTAAATTTTTAATTAAAAAATAAAAATAATAAAAAAAATCTTCCCTTTATATATCTGAGATAAATTATTCCTTGCTCTCCTAATTTGCTTATGGTATCATCCTTTATTTCTAAATCATGTTCCCTTTTTGACCTTATTTTGGTAGATGGTGTAAGATGTTATTCTGTACCTAACTTCTACCCTACTATTTTCCAGTTTTCTCAACAGTTTTTGTCAAATAATGAGTTCTTTTTTTTCTTCATTAATTAATTAATTTTTAGTTTTCAACATTAATTTCCAAAAGATTTTGAATTCCAGTTTTTCTCCCCATCTCTTCCCTTTCCTTCTACCTTGAGAGGGCATGCATTCTGATTATCCCTTCCCCCAGTCTGCCCTCCCTTCTTTCACCACCCCCCACTTATCACACCATGAACCTAAATCCCCTTCTCCTCTGCCAAGGCTTAATTGGTTGAAAGGTAAGAGTGGAGGGGGATTAGACCTCCCATGTGTTAATAGAGTAACTCTATATATTTGTGATTTTATCCTTTGAAGTGAATGTTCCTTTGTCAGGTTTTTTTTTTTTTTTTGCTTTTTGGAGGGGGAAAGGTAAGGCAGCTGGGGTTAAGTGACTTGCCCAAGGTTACATGTTAGTAAGTGTTAAGTGTCTAATGCTGTATTTGAACTCAGGTCCTCCTGAGTCCAGGGCTGGTGCTCTATTCACTGCACCACCTAACCGCCCCTCTTTGTCTGTTCTTAAATTGACTATTAGTGGTTAATGAAACTGGACATGCATGGGAGTTCCCCATTCTACACTTGAGGGAACACTTTCAATGGGGGGGGGGTCAAAGCCATTTGTAGAGAGCCTAGGCATCCCTCAATTCTCTTTTTTTTCACATTTCAATTTATTTATTTTTGTTTTCAACATTCACTTCCACAAGATTTTGAGTTCCAGATTTTCTCCCCGTCTCTCCCCTACCCCATGAGTGTGTGTATTCAGATTAACTTTTCCCCCAATCTTCCCTCCCTTCTATCACCCCTGATTATATCCCCCTCCCCTTCTATTTTTCCTGTAGGGTAAGATAGATTTCTATACCACATTGTCTGTGTATCTTATTTCCCAATTGCCTATAAAAACTATTTTTAGCATTCTTTTTTTAAAGCTTTGAGTTCCAAATTCCCTCCCTTCCTCTCTTCCCAACTGCCCTCATTGAGAGGGCAAACAATTTGGTATAGCTTATGCTTGTGCAGTCATGTAAAATACTTCCATAATAGTCATAATGTGAAAGACTATATTTCCTTCCATCCTATCCACCCCCCATTTATTCTATTCTCTCCTTTGACCCTGTCCCTCCTCCAAAGTGTTTGCTTCTGATTACCCCCTCCCCCATCTATCCTCCTTTGTATTACTCCCCCTTATGCTTTTCCCCTACTTTCCTGTAGAGTAAGATAGATTTCCATATCCAGTTGAGTGTATATGTTATTCCTTCCTGAAGCTAAATCCCATGAGAATAAGGTTCACTCATTCCCTATCACCTCCCCTCTCTTCCTGTCCACTGTAAAAGCTATTTCTTGCCTCATATGTGAGATGATTTATGATATCCTATCCCTCCTTTTTTTTTGCTTGTTGGAGGGGCAGGGCAATTGGGGTTAAGTGAATTGCCCAAGGTCACATGGCTAGTGAATGTTAAGTGTCTGAGGCCAGATTTGAACTCAGATTTGAATTACTCCTGACTCCAGCATCATTGCTCTATTCACTGCACCACCTAGCTACCTCTACCTCTCCCTTTCTCTTTCTCCTGCTACATTCCTGTTTCATCTCTTAATTTTCTTTTTTAGATATGAGCCCTCCATATTCTACTCCCTCTGTGACCTCTGTCTATATATACTCCCTTCAACTATTCTAAAAATGAAAAGGTCTCATGAGTTACACATATCATCTTTCCATGTAGGAATGTAAACAGATTAACTTTAATAAGTCCTTTATGATTTCTCTTTCCTGTTTACCTTTTCATGCTTCTCTTGAGTCTTGTATTTGAAAGTCAATTTTTCTCTTTAGCTCTGTTTTTTCTCAAGAATGCATTAAATTCCTCTACATCAATGCATGTAAAAATTTCCCCCTCATTGATTACACTCAATTTTGCTGGGTAGGTGATTCTTTGTTTTAATACTAGCTCCTCTGACCTCTGGAACATCATATTCCAAGTTCTCTCATCCCTTGATGTAGAAGCTGCTACATTTTGTGTTATCTTCATTGTGGTCCCACGATACTTGAATTGTTTCTTTCTGGTTGCTTGCAATATTTTCTCCTTGACCTGGGAACTCTGGAATTTGGCTCTAATATTCCTGGGAATTTTCATTTTGGGATCTCTTTCAGGAGGGAATCTGTGGATTCTTTTAATTTCTATTTGACCTTCTGGTTCTGGAATATCAGGGAAGTTTTCCTTGATAATTTCTTTTTTTAATGTTAAAAATACATAAATTTATTGTTTTAAAAATCAATAAATGATAAATTCTGATGTCCAGAATAGCATGTGTTATGTGGAATAGGTTTTAGGGAGTTGTCATTAACATACCTTTATTAGATATAGAAACCGGTCAGATGTTCACATAAAAAACAAAATGATATACATCTTAGTATACCAAATAGACTGCACACCCACACACTACAACTTGGTTTATAGATTTTTTTCCAGGGGTCCAATGGGAAGATTTTCTAATGACAAACCCTAAAAATATACTTCATCCCAGTAGGAATCTAAGGCCTCAGAGGGTAGTTTTGTCAGTCTTCAAAGAGGAAAACAAAATAAAACAAAAAGCATAGAAGGGCCTCAAGAGCTTCACCCTCTTTTAAGCCAGCAGAGTTGGATGACTCTTCTGACAAGTGTCCATCCTCCTAAGAGCCAAACCCCCAGTCACTGAATCCTCTACAGTAAGGCTTCCAAAACTTTTGGTGTAATGTGTAATGTACCCCCTTAGTGAGTCTAATGAAACTTATAAACACTTAATGCACAAAATAGAATGCATAGGATTAAAAGAAAATTAAATATTTTAAAATTTGCTTAAATTTTAATTTTTAGTAATAAATTGTTTAAAATAATAAATGATAAAAGTTTATAGACACCGTGTTAAAAACCCTTGTTCTTATAGGGAAATATAGTCAAATCCCCCCCCCCCCCATCACTCTGAACAAAACTTCTACACAAAGACTTAACTCCTGATAAGATCATCAAGCTGAACTCAGCAAAGAGACTTTATATCAGTGCCTACCTGAGCATCCAAGATTCTTTTAGATATATGGAAAGTAGTGGTCCCTTGGGGAGGGAGAGGCTGGTTACCAGTGCTATGTGAGATTAAAGCAATTGGACTCCGAAGTAGAGTTTGAATAAGGTCTTACATTTAAGTCTCAAGTTCTTTACTGACCAGTTCAGCATAGATTCCTGTTTGTAGAAAAAAACAAAAGAAACATTTTGCCATGTGTTTTCAGTCACCTTTAATTGAATGTCTAGGACAATTATTATCATTATCAGCTCTTTGTTAGTCTTAAGTCTGAAAGCTTAGGTAAATGAACTTTTTAAGAAATGGGTATACATGGACAAATAACAAGAGATCTGGAGGCGTTACCTTCATTTTGAAAGCAAGGAGAGAAGAAAGATCAAAGAGGTCCTTGAAAGGAAAGAGCTGATATACTATAGATAAGCAATTCATCTGTAACATTGTAAAATGATATATGTGAAAGTTACCCTCAATGTGTGAGTTTGCAAGGCAGAAGTTTTCTCCCACTTTGACGGTTTTCAGGGAAATTACTTCTCCAGGTAACAATGGGGGGGGGGGTTCTCCTTCCTGTTAATGGAGTCCTTACAGATCCCCACTTCCCATTCAGAAATGCCGGCCACCTTCACTTCCCAGTAGTGTATACCTAAAGAGAAACTTTGAGCACTCAACACAGTGTTAGAATAGTTAAATCTCTATGGATGACCAGGTATGTGCTGGGAGATACATGAATGTTTCATACTCTTCAGATCAGGAGATACAATGAGATAGGGATTGACTGTTTCAGGATCCAGTGTTATATCTCTCTGGAAGGTCATCATTATTTCCCTCAGTCCAGTGACATGGCACATTGTCCATTTGGGGAAATAATTTTGTGGATATTGAAGTAGCAATGTTTCACTTTTATTCAACATGTCTTCCACATCCAGGATCATTTTCAAACCTAGCTTCTTAAAATCCAATATAACTTGTATGGTTATTCTTTGCAGATCTTGAACTTCTTGGGACAGTTTTATATCAATCTTCTTTAATTTTCCCAAGTTCTTTCTTTCTTTCTTCTCCAGTCTTTCTAGGTGCTGTTGTTCTTCCTTTCTCAAGAACTGTTACATTCTACTATGTTTTTATATAACAACCTGTTTCATCTGCACATTTACCTTATGTCATACATACTTCTCTTTCTCCTCAACTAGTACAATTTCAGTCTTATTTATTTCTTCTCATAAATCATTTAACATCTCTTGGAGTTTATCCAGGTCATTTCCAAGGGAAAGACTTGGTGCTCCATGTGTTTCAAGACTGGCAAATAGTTGTCACAGACTATGTTGATCTGCACAGAACAGTTACTGTACTTCTTGTATTTGTCATAGGTGGTCAGGAAGTTAATGTACCTGAAGAGAGGTTCCCAGCAGTCAGTTCAGATAAATAATTTCTTGAAAGATGATCTCCAGGCTTTTAGGTAATCCAGTAATTTTAAAATTACCTCTCCTGAATCTATTTTACAGGTCAGTGGGTTTTCCAATGAGATATTTCACATTGTCTTCTATTTTTTCTTTCTTTTGGTTTTGTTTTATTGCTTCTTGACTTCTTATAGACAGATACATTAGCTTCCATTTGCTCCCTTCAAATTTTTAAGGAATTATTTTCTTCAGTGAGCTTTTGGACCTCTTTTTATATTTGACCAATTCTGCTCTTTAAGGCATTCTTTTCTTCATTGGCTTTTTGGACCTCTTTTGCCATTTGTTCTAGTCTATTTTTTAAGGTACTATTTTCTTCAGTATTTTTTAGGTCTCCTTTACCAAGCTCTTGACTCAGTTTTTGCAATTTTCTTGCTTCACTTTCATTTCTCTTCCTAATTTGTCTTCTACTTCTCTCACTTGATTTTCAAAATCCTTTTGAGCTCTTCCATGGCCTGTGACCAATTAATATTTTTCTTGAAGGCTTTGGGTGTAGGAACTTTGACTTCATTGTCTTCTTTTGTGTATGTGTTTTGATCTTCCTTGTCACCAAATTAAAATTTTATAGTCTGATTTTTTTTTGCTCTTGCTCATTTTCCCAGCCAATTACATGACTTTTTACCTCTTTGTTAAGGTAGGGCTCTGTTTCCTGTATGGAAGGCATACTGTCTCATGTTTCAGGGATTGTTTGGTTTTTTAATAAGTTAATTTATTTTTGGTTTACAACATTCAGTTCCACAAGTTTTTGAGTTCCAAATTTTCTCCCCCTCCCTCTCTTTCCCCCTTCCCCCTCAAGACAGCATGCAATCTGATATAAGTTCTACATATACCTTCACATTAAACATATTTTCACTTTAGTCATGTTGTAAAGAAGAATTATAAGCAATGGAATGGACCATGAGAAAGAAGAAATAAAACAAAACAGAAAAGAAGGAGCAAATAGTTTGCTTCAATCTACATTCAAGCTCTGTAATTCTTTCTCTGGATGTGGATAGCTTTTTCCAACATGAGTCTTTTGGAGTTGTCTTGGAACCTTGTATTGCTGAGAGAAGCTAAGTCTATCAAAGTTAGTCATCACAGATACAATGTGTCTGTAATTATGTACAGTGATCTCCTGGTTCTGCTCCCCTCAATCAGCATCAGTTCATATAAGTCTTTCCATGTTATTCTGGAGTCCATCTACTCATCATTTCTTATAGCACAATAGTATTCCATTTCATTCATATATCACAACTTGTTTAACCATTCCCCAATTGATGGGCATCCCCTTGATTTCCAATTCTTTGCCACCACAAAAAGAGCTGCTATGAATATTTTTATACATATGGGTCCTTTTCCCATTTGTGTGATCTCTTTAGGATACAGCCCTAGAAGTGGTATTGCTGGGTCAAAAGGTATACACATTTTTATAGTCCTTTGGGCATAGTTTCAAATTGATTGCCAGAATAGTTGTATCAGTTCACAATTCTACCAGCAATGTATCAGTGTACCAATTTTCCCACATCTTCTCCAGCATTTATCATTTTCCTGTTTTGTCATGTTAGTCAATCTGACACAAACAACCTAAGAGTTGTTTTATTTTGCATTTCTCTAATAAATATTGATTCTGAGCATTTTTTCTTATGATTATAGATATCTTTAATTTCTTCCTCTGAAAACTGTCTGTTCATATACTTTGACTATTTTTCAGTTGGTATGAATTGTATTCTTATGAATTTGACTCAGTTCTCTGTATATTTTAGAAATGAGGCCATTATCAGAGGCACTGATTATAAAAATTATTTCCCAATTTTCTGCTTCCATCCTAATCTTGGTTTTGTTTGTACAAAACCTTTTCAATTTAATGTAGTCAAAATTAACCATTTTGCATTTTGTATATATAGACTCTATATCTTATTGGTCATAAATTCTTCCCTTCTCCATAAATCTGACAGGTAAACTATTCCTTGTTCTCCCAGATTGCTCGTAATATCAGCCTTTATATCTAAATGTTGAACTCACTTTTACTTTATTTTGGTATACAGTGTAAGATATTGCTCCATGCCCAGCTGCTGCCATACTGTTTTCCAGTCTTGGTCAAATAGTGAGTTCTTATCCCAGAAGCTGAAGTCTTTGGGTTTATCAAACAGTAGATTACTATAGTCATTGAGTACTGTTTCTTGTGTACCTAACCTATTCCACTGATCCACCACTCTATTTCTAAGCCAATACCAAGTACTTTTGATGATTGCTGCTTTATAATATGGTTTAAAATATGGTATGATTATGACACCTTCCCTAGTATTTCTTTTCATTAATTCCCTTGATATTCCGGACCAGTTCTTCCAGCTGAATTTTGTTATCATTTTCCTAGGTCTATAAAATAATTTTTTGGTAGTTTTATTGGTATGGAACTAAATAGGTAAACTAATTTAGATTAAATTGTCATTTTTATTATATTAACTCAGCCTAACCACGAGAAACTGATGTTTTTTCCCAATTATTTAGATCTGACTTTATTTGTGTGAAAAAGTGTTTTGTAATTGTTTTCATATAGTTCCTGAGCTTGTTTTGACAGGTAGACTCCCAAATATTTTATAATGTCTACAGTTACTTTAAATGGAATTTCTCTTTCTTGCTGTTGGGCTTCATTAGAATTAAATAGGAATTCTGAGGATTTATGTGGGTTTATTTTATATCCTGCAACTTTGCTAAAGTTATTTATTATTTCAAGTAGTTTTTTTTCCTTGATTCTTTAGGATTCTCTAAGTATGCCATTATATCATCTGCAAAGAGTGGTAACTTAGTGTTTTATTTGCCTATTCTAATTCCTTTGATTTCTTTTTTTTCTCTTTTTCCTAAAGCTAACATTTACTTTAGGGGTTTTGTGCAGCTGTTTTCAGAGATACTTCTAGGGACCTTAAGTTTTCAGTTCTTCCAAGGTGGAATGATCTAAGGAGAAGTGTTTCCTCCTGTGCTGGCTTGTGTTCTGGTCAATTAGTGAACACAAACACTCTTTTCTGCCTTGGAACTGTGAGGAGGATTCCCTCTCCACCACTGACACAAACTCTGCTATGCCATTTCTCCTCCTTACCCAAGGACTGCCATCCATGACTGCAACTCATATTTAAGTATGGACAAACCAAGAGAATCCTGCCTCAGTGCCAGCAAAGAGATCTCAGTAATCTCCTTCTGATCAGTTATTCAATCCCCAAGGCCAAACTGGGGCCAGGACTGGTCTGTGCTCCTCTCTTACCCAGGTCCTACCGACTTTTCTCCTGATCTTCTAACTTGATTTTGGCATTGTTGGGTTGGGAAGTCCTGAAACCACCTCAGTTGCCAGTGATTCAGTCCCCTGAAGCCTGTTCCCGGTATGCTGGGAATAGTCTCTGCCTGCACAACCCATGCTAGACTGTGCTCCTCTCCCAGCCTGGCATAACACTCCTTCCCTGTCTACCATCCAGGTTGTTTGGAAATTTGTTTCACTCTATCTTTTTTGGGGTTCTGCTGCTCTAGAATTTGTTTAGAGTTATTTTCACAGGTATTTGGAGAGCTTTGGGGGAAAGATCAAGGGAGTCTCTGCTTTTACTCTGCCATCTTGGTTTTTCTCCCCTCCCAATTCTCTTAATGGTACTGGAGAACCCTGGGGGAAGAGTGAAATCAGATTTACCAGGTCTTCAGGCCCAGGTTACATACATGTACATATGTATATATGTGTGTGCATGTATACATACATGTATGCATGCAAATATGTATATGTGTGTATATGCATATGCATATACTGTATCTATGTAGTAAAAGGAAAGCAATTTCAGAGGAGCACCTTATGGGGAAAGAAAAATATTGGGAGAATGGAAGGGAAAGACCTCTAAAAGAAAGTAGGATTGGCCATGAGTAGGAATTGGCTCTAGCCAAGGAAGTAAGGAGGTTTGAGATGAAGAGGCAGAGTACCTTACGCAGGGATGACAGTCAGTGAAAAGGCCTTGTTTTCTTTATTTTTTTTTTTGGAGGAGGAAGGCAAGGCAATTGGGGTTAAGTGACTTACCCAAGGTCACAAAGCTAGTAAGTATTAAGTGTGTGAGGCCAGATTTGAACTCAGATCCTCCTGACTCCAGGGCCAGTGCTCTATTCACTGTGCCACCTAGCTGCCCCAAAAGGCCTTGTTTTCCATCAGGAGAAGAGCAAGAAGGCCAGAAAGAGGACACTTTTAGAGTCCATGGAAGACAGTAAGAGTAGTAAATCTAAGTAGACTGGGAATGAAAGAAGACAGCAGGCTGTGAAGGGCTTTCCCAGTCAAAGGGAGCATTTTCTACTTGATCCTGGAGGTAATACCTTAAAGAAGTGTGTTTTAGCACAGTGCCTGAAAGAAAGCAAGTGCTTCATCCATGTTGGTTGATTGATTGATTGATTGCTTTGGGAAACTCACTTTGGCACCTTAATGGTGGATGAGTGGTGTGGGGAGATGCTCAAGGCAGAGAGATCCACCAGCAAGTTGTGGTGCAATAGGCCAAGCATGAGCAAGTGAGATGTTGCCCAAGGTGACAGCTGTGTGATGGTAGGTAGTGGAGACATGTGGTGAAGCAAGCTAGGACAACACTTGATCACAGAGCAAATATATGGGCTGAAAGCCAGTGAGGAATTGAGGATGGCACCGAGGTGGAGAGACTGTATAACTGGGGGCATGGGCTTGCTCTGGGTAGTAAAAGGAAATTTGACATGAGGGGACATTTTGTTTTCTTTTGTGGAAAATGAAAAAAGGAATGAGTGCTCTTTTGGACATGGTGGGGATGGAGAAGTCTAAGGCACCTCCATCTGGAGAAGTCTGATTACTTTGGATGTGAGAGAGGAAGGCAAAGCTTGAAAAAAATAGATCTGCATATCATCTGTATAGAGATGGCAATGGTACCCATGTATGTTGACATCCTATCTAAGAAAAATATTTTGAAAACTGCTGTAAAGAGATTACAAGGACCGGTGGGTTGCCTGCTTGAACCCATTTTTCCCTGGACTCTGGAAGTACTGGAGGAAAAATGGGTTCCAATTTGGGGGGGGGGGAGGGAAGGAATTCAGAGAAAATTTTTCTACTAACTGTTCCAAGGCTGCCACCATAGTCAATAAGACTTTCTAAAATCTAATAAATTGAGGCTAACTAATAAATATCAGTGATAGGAGGGAAGAAGCACATTGCTGGGGGTTCTTGAGCTCAGCAACCTTAGAATGGCATGCTTCATCAGCTCAAGGCTTAGCTTAGAGCCCTAAGGGATGGAAGCAACCAGGCTTTGTGGACAGGCTCCTCAGTCTGAGTGTGAGTTGGGATAGTAGCTGCAGGACATCAGTCACCTTTGATCTCCAGGCCTCAGCAAGGTGGCTAGTGAATGCATCTTGACTGTCAATCTCAGTGACAACTAATTGCATGTGGGAAAACCCAGGAAGCCAGGCTCTGACCAAAGGGGAACCTGTTCACTAAACCTACAGTAAGCCTTCAGGCTTCCTAGGCAAGAGATTAGCTCAGAACAGTAAGAAGACTTCCAGCCATGCTCAAGCCTGGACAGATGAGGATAGCTTCACCAGCAGAATGTAAGGTGAGCCTCCTGCAGTGTTTAGGCAATTGATACAGAGAAGACCTAGGCTGATTCCAGGCAAGGCTGTGGCCTTCTCTTTGCATTGGTTTGGTTTTTGTTTTCTTTTGTTTTGCTTAGTTATTCTTTACTTTCATTGCTATGAGAAAAGGCTTATTATCACCCATTTTGGTATTATGGATCCCTGGGGAGTTCTATTAAGGCCAGGGATTCCCTTAACAGAATAATGTTGTGAAATACATCAAGTAAAATACACAGGATTAAGAAATTGCAAATAATTTTAATGCATAAAAGATGTGTTATTTTCTCAGACTAATTCCTGGATCCCGTAGTGTATGAAATTCCCTGGATATCACATGCCCTGCTCTGAAAATGAACATGCAATGTAGAAAAAGAATATCTAGGCTGATTCTCTAGTGAAAGATGTGTGGTCTCATTCTCACATGCAAAGGGAGAAGAATGACTTCTCTTGCCTCTTCATCAGCTTCTTTTAGCCAGTGGAGAAGACATTACTCTGTTAGAAGAGCAGACTTGGTTTTGCTCAAGGTGATCCTTACTTGGCTCCCGTTTTTGGCATAAGTCACTTGACCAAAGCAGTATAGATAGGGAAGAGGAATGATCCCCTTCTCCTGTGGTTGATTGCAAGATGAACTGAAGCTTGCATAGAAACCATTTGGGGCAAAGGCCATTGATTCTGAGTTATTGCAGCCCTGTATGACCTTGGCTTTGGGGGAGCTTGAAACAAAAGGACAGGGGAACAAAGAAGCCAGGAAGCTCTCTTGTGTCCAAAAGCAGAGCATTTGCAAGTGTGAAGGAAGAAACCTATGCCTACAGGTAGTGTCTTCCAGCTCCAAGACAAAAAGACAACAATGGGCATGAAACCCTAAAGCTAGCCACACAGTGAGGAGTGCCCTTCTGGATGGATGTGACAAAGGCTCTGCTGGCACTGAGAGATGTTTTCTTAACTAAGCTTTGGAGCAGCTACTTGTCCTTGTGTTTATTTATGGTCCCTCACCTGCCATTCAGTCAGTGAGAGATCAAACGTTTAAATAAGTTCTTAAATATTTCCTGACAGAAGTAAGGGATGTTGTGAGATGTATGTAGTGGTACCCAAAATGCCTGTAATGAGTAATGTACAAATGTTTACCCCTCAAGACTCTAGAATTCTCCACTGACTACACAGTGATATTTCCTAAGCTCCAATGAATACAAGTCCTCACAAATCACAAAGGAGTCTCCAGACAGATTACGAAGGCACAGCATGTTCTATCCTGAGATAAAGGAACCAGGGCCTTGGGTGAGCATGCTCTCCCTTCTTTTGCTGGAATTCTAGGTGGCCAATTATCTTCAGATTCATTAGGCTATACAATGGATGTTCTGGACTCATACACATTCCACTTCCCCATTTTTTTCCTTTGCCCAGACTCGCAGCCATCAAGAATACTCTAGCGTCTGGGGCGGCCAGGTGGCACAGTGAGTAAGAGCACCGGCTCCAATGTCAGGATGATCTGGGGATCAATTCTGGGCTCAGATACTTAGCACCACAGCCAGAAATAACTGGCCATGTAACCTTGAGCAAGTTACTTAACCCCAATTGCTTTGAAAAAAAAAAAAAAGAATACTCTAGCCTTGGACCCACCTAATCCCAGCACACCAGAGAGAGAGAGAGAAAAAAAAAAAACAATTTTCATAGCTGGGCTATCTTTGGCACCTACCAAAGGTCCCTCTCTGACACCTCAGTGCTCTCTGTATGTTGACTTTCTAACCTCTCGATCTCTCCCTTCTGTCCCCTTCTCTTCATTCCTCCCGTACTACCCTCCCATTCATTACAAGGGATACAGGCCCTCACTCCCTCTGTTCTTAGCCTCCTAAATGG
>NW_027187113.1:241216-262718 GCF_028583685.1 Petaurus breviceps papuanus | reverse complement strand
GAAGTCTCACAATTTTTATTGCCTCCCCAACTCCTGCTTTCATCCTGGTGAACTTCAATATACCTATTGACTTTCACTGAAAACACCCTAATCACTCAGTTCTTCAATGTGCTCATTCTCCTGACTTACTCCTGCCCCTCTTAGCCTCACCCAAAGATTTTCCTACCCTTATTACCCACCAGTGTTCAGGAA
The DNA here is from genome assembly GCF_028583685.1 of Petaurus breviceps papuanus. Classification (NCBI taxonomy): domain Eukaryota; kingdom Metazoa; phylum Chordata; class Mammalia; order Diprotodontia; family Petauridae; genus Petaurus; species Petaurus breviceps. The sequence continues at coordinate 262,526 of NW_027187113.1, read as the reverse complement.
ATCTGAAATTCCCTCGTTTGACCATAATCTGTTTTTATATGCCTCTCTTTTCTTATCAAACCCCACTTTTCATCCATACCAACCCCTCAACTCCTCAGTTCTTTCCAAGCCCATCTGCGCCACACTAGTCACTCTCTTCTTCTCCAACCTGACACCTTGGCAAAGCAACACGCCTCCACATTGTCCTCTTGAATCACTGACTCCCCTCCACCCATCATATCACTGCTTATGCCCCACTGAACCTCATTTTTGAATAACTCCCACCATTTGTCACCTTCTGACACACACACACACACACACACACACACACTGCTGAACAAAGGTGGAGACAATCACAAAATAACAACGATTCTGAGTCCACTATATATTTATGTTACCCATTTTTTTTTGTTGTTTTTGATTGACTTGTAGTGTAGATAATCAGAGTGGACAGGGGAGACTATTAAGAGCACCATCTTGTGGCTGACTCAGGCATTACGCTCTTCCCGTGCTATCACATGTCCAAAACATAGTATTAGACTTCGACCCATTTAAAACCTAGATTTTTACTGGATTGAAACTCATGTGGCACCTAATTCACATTTAAACAATGTGAAAGATGGCAGAATGGAGCAGAAAGGAATGATGGATTGAAGTAAGTTATATATTCCTTCTGTGTCAAAATAAATTCAGACTAAATCATCACCATTAAAATTGTCCATTACAGTCTTAACCCTATAAACATTCGATTGAGTCAATAGCAGTAGAGATAATGTTGAGTGGATTTCAGCCAACAATGTACCTGTTGCACATCTACAGGAGCAAATATTGAAGGAAATAAATACAAGGAAGAAAAATGACCATTTTAATAACATTTCTTAAGTTTTCATTTAAATTAGAAAATAAAATAACACAATTTGACTTGTGGTAATATTTTGCTAGTATCAAATCAAGTATGCAGGTGAATCCTTGTCCAGGGGGGTTAGAGCTTATCAAAATTATCAATCCTGGTGTATTCAAAATCAGATAGTAGGTGAGGCTTACAGCAGTGCTGTAATTGTAGTCAAGCTAGGATTCCAATATGGTGCTTCTGACTCCAATTCCAGTGATTTTACCACTGGACCATGTTTTCCATCTTCATCTGTGGCAATCCATTCTGAACCCCCCTCTCTTTTTCTCTTTCCTCCTTGTCTTCCCCTCTCTTCTTCTCTCCCTTCCTTCTCCTCTCTTCCTTTCAGTCACTACTAATCTTTTCCAGTGTATGGTCTACATCTGCTGTCTCATTCCCTTTCTACCCACCCATTCCTTAGGTTAGTAAGCGGGTCCACAGGCTCGCAGTCAAAGATTTGGATCTGGAGTGGACCTCAGAGCCCATCTATTCCACCCCCTCATTTGACAAAGGCTAAGGGAGATCAAGTGATTTGTATGAGATAATGCAGCTTGTAAGTGCCTGGAGCAGGATTTGACACCAGGTCTTCCTGCCTCAAAGATCAGGGGTGTAGCCATGAGATCATACTTTCTCTTATCCCCTCATGTTACTTGGTTACTCTTATCTATAAGTTCTAAGACAAGAAGTGTAATGGATCAATTTATTTTTGAAATTATAAAAGAAGAATTATTTTCCCCAAATATAGTGTTCCTTGTGGTAAGCATTGAATAGATGATTGTTAATGTGACTTAAATTTTTTTGCTTCCTGCCTGTTATATGATAGTCTATCCTAAATGAGTGAATTTCCTTACCCTTTCTTTGTCTTTTGTTCAAATGAGAGATTTCGAACGATTTTTCCATGATAGTTTACTCTATGACAGATATCAGCAGGTTAAATAAGATGATGAAAAAGTTCTGTGGGTACTCTGTTCCATAAAAAACAGTGTTTATACCCTGCTGATCCTATGTATGAGAAGTCATAGTAAACTATTAGCTTAAGAGGAGATCTTGGAATAAGATCTTGGAATACACTGAGGAGGTGGGAGGGAATGTTCCTTTTGAGGGTTAGAAATGATCATTAAAACAATATGAATATGATATTGGTGATGCCTTTTGACTTGCATGTAAATTGGATTTCAATGAGGCAGAGGTGCTCAAAGTCATCAGCCTCACTTCCTTCCAGAGTCATTGGAGCCCAATGACAAATCAAGATGACTGGCTATGGCTCTGGATGCAGTGCATGACGTTGGCATCTTTGATGCCTGGCAAAGCTCTAAAGTACTCCACAGTGCCTACTTCCACAGGCTCATGGCCCATTGAAACAAAATGTACACATCTACCTGTTGCACCAAGGGAAGTTTGCACATGCTTGGGGTAGAAAGCCCTCTAACTCACTGATGGTCTTGTGGCCCATGGGTTGTCCTCAACCTGGGTTAACCCATCTGCTGACATGGTTTTACCAGGGTGTGGTCACTGTGCATGCTACAGCTTCTTGGAGCCACAAATGAGAGCTGGACGGCAGGTGTATACCAAATGTGGATGAGCATCCTTGAAAAGGGCTTCCAAGCCCTCATACCAGAAGTACTAATCCTCCTTGAGTTCTGTATACACCCCAATGAATATAAGAGAACATTAAACAGTAAAAGTTTAATTATCCTTGATTCATTCAGCAATTAGCCTGATGCAAATGTATCATCTTCTCACTCAACCCTACACATGTGAGGATAGGCAAGCAGTCAAGTCAGTAAGAATTTATTAAACACCAGCTCTGTGCCAGGCAGTGTGCTGAGCACTGTGGATGTAGAGAAACATAAAAGACAGCCCCTGCCTTTTAGGAGTGTGAAATCTGATGGGGAAAATAAGAAAATGCACAAACAAGCTAGGGAAGGTACTAGAGTTAAGAGGGATTGGGAGAGGTTTCTTGTAGAAGGTGGGATTTTACCTAGGGGAAGCCAGGAGTCAGAAATTAGTAAGAACATTCTAGGAAATGGATAATGGTGAGAGAAAACGCCCAGAATCACGAGATGGCGTGTCTAGTTTGTTGAACAAGGAGGCCACTGTCACTGGATTGAAGTGTACATGGGATGGGGGTAGGGGTAAGGTATATGAAGGCTGGAAAAGGAAGGGAGGGGCCTTGAATGCCAAACAGGACTTGATCCTGTAGTTGATAGTGAATTACTAAAGTTTATGGAGCATGAGTATTGATACAGATGCATATCAAGTAGCATCATAAAAGGGCAAAAGGACAGACTGCCCATAGACCCTGGGTCCAGGCTATGATCACTTCCCCCAAAGCCTCATTCTATATACAGCTGCTATGCAGAATGTTGAAACACTCGACCTTGGACTTTTGATATTTTGGGTACAGGGAGTGCCCATGGGAAAGAATTCACTGTTACCAATACATGTTGACACCTCTTTAAGTTTTCATCTTCCATGGTTGCCAAGAGCACTGAGATGTTAAGTGGCTTTTCTAGGCATCAGAAGAAGGACTTGAACCCAGATCCTTCTTATTTAGAGACCAGCACTCTGTTCATTACACCATGTCCCTTCTCTTGCCTGGAACATAGTAGGCACTTGACAAATAGTCTTAGTATTTTTACTTAAGTAAAATGAAATAGTCTCTGGAAAAGTGAGAGTCCCTGGTGCCCATAGAAATTTGTCTTTTTTTATTTTTTTTAAATCTTTTAGACCTTTAGATTTTTAAAATCTTTTAGAGAGACAGGAAGCACAACCGTGCTTCAGTGAGTGCTAAAGAACAAAGGGAGGAGAGCAGATGCTGATGTAACTTGGAAGTTCCACATGCAAGAGAGGTGAACTAATATGTACTAATAGTAAACCCCTAAGAATGCATAAATTTCATCAAAGCAAAAAGACGTCCATTCAGAGAGCCATTATGTGAATCATATGTGAATCAAAGCGAGATAAACCCTTAACACAAATGTGAGCTGAGTCTGAGGCAGAACAGCCTTGTTGGAGGGGAATTGTTGGTGATCCTGCTCCCTGGGCCTGGGATTGCATCTCCTATCACTTAGAGGTGCGGTACCACATGCTTACCATGGTCATGCTCCAGGTGAAAACTCACCCCTCCATTACTTACAAAAGGAAGGGAAGAAGTCAATCAAGGGAGAAATGGCTTAGGGTTTTTTGTTTTTGTTTTTAACTCTATGGAATATTCAGCATATTCAAAACTGAACTCCTTATGTCTCCCCCACAATATACCCCACTTCTGAACTTTCCTATTACTGTCAAGGACACTCCTTCATACACAGAAATATTGCCCACTTACATGTTTTTGCAAAGCTATCCCCCTATGCCTGGAATACTTTCCATCTTCACTTCTGCCTCTGAGAATTCCTAGTTCCCTCAGTGCCACCTCTCACATAAGGCTTTTTTTTTCTAATTCTGCTGCCCCCCCCCGTTTAGATCTCTCCCTCCCACCATTACCTTGCATTTTATATTTTGTTTATATTTATACTTGTGTCTGATGTATCCACCAATAAGATATAAGCTCCTTGAGGACATTGGCTGTTTAATTTTTTGTCTTTGTAGCCCCTGCTCCTGGGACAAGTTCTGATATATATTAGGAGCTTAATAAATGCTTTTTTATCCATTAGTTGACATTGAAAAACATGGTATGGTATTTTGTTAACATCTAGTGTCTATACTGGATATTGTAGCTTGCTGAAATGTTTAGGCTACTAATATACTTTAGTATTAGGTTTTTGTATTCTCCCTCCTCTCCCCACCCCAGAATCACAGACTCTTAGAACTGAAAAGTATTTCCAAGGCCACTATTCCAATCTAAATAAGAATCCCCTCTGTAGTATCTCCTAACAAGTAGTTAAATTGCTTCAATCAATCAGTAAACATTTATGAAGGTCCTACTATGTTCCAGGCACTGTGATAAACACTAGAGATACAAAAATAGGCAAAAGATAGCCTCTGCCCTTAAAGAGTTTACAGTAAAATGGGGAAGACAACATACAAACAAATGCACACAAAGCAAGCTATATGGAGGACAAATAATTAAAAGAGGGAAGACACTGGAATTATGAGGGATTGGGGAAGGCCTCTTGTAGAAGGTGGGATTTTAGCTGGGACTTAAAAGAAGCCAGAGAGGTCAGTAGTTGGAGTGGGAGAGCATTCCAGGCCTGGGGGATAGCCAGAAAGAATGCCCAGAGCCAAGAGGGTCTTGTTTGTGGAAAAGCAAGGAGGCCAGTGTCACTGGATTGAAGAGTGTAATGTAGTAAGATGTAAGAAGACTTGAAAGGTAAGAGGAGGCTAGGTTATAAAGGTCTTTGAATGCCAAAGAGCATTTTTTATTTGATCCTGGAGGTGACAGGGAACCACTGAACTTTACTGAATAGGGAGGGTGATAATGATTGGATCTGCACTTCAGGAAAATCACTTTGGTGGCTGAGTGGATGGATTGGAGTGGGAAGAGACTTGAGGCAGGCAGACTCACCAGCAGCTACTGCAATATTCCAGGTATGAGGTGATGAGGCCCTGCACTGGGGGGGGGGTGTCAGAGGAGAGAAGGGAGTTGACAGATGCTGTAGAAGTGAGAGGCCTTGGCAAGAGCGTAGATATGGAGGGGGAATGAGAAAGTGAAGAGACCAGGAGTGGGAGGAAGGTAGTGCCCTCTACAGTAAGTGAGAAAGTAGGGAGTTGGGGAAAGATTTAGGGGAAATAATAAAAATTCTGTTTTGGACATACTGAGTTTAAGATGTCTACTATACATCTAGTTCAAGATGTCTGAAAGACCGTTGGAGATGTGAGATTAGAGGTCAGCAGAGAGATTGGGGCAGGAAGGGAAGGGAAGGATCGGGAAGGGAAGGGAAGGGAAGGGAAGGGAAGGGAAGGGAAGGGAAGGGAAGGGAAGGGAAGGGAAGGGAAGGGAGCAAGAGACAGAACCCTCAGAAATACCTACAGTGGGAGGGTGTGACCTAGAGAAAGATCCAGCAAAGGAGACTGAGAAGGAACAGTCAGATAATTAAGAGAACTAGGAGACAGTGGAATCCCAAAAACTCGCAAAGAAGACAGCAGAAATGAGGAGAAGGTGATAAACAGTGTCAAAGGCTATAGAGAAGTCAAGGAAAATGAGGAGTCAGATTTGACAGCTAAGAGATTATTAGTAACCTTGAGGCAAGCAGTTTTGGTGGAACAATGGGGTTAGAAGGCAAATAATAGGAGTTTAAGAAGAGAATAAGAGGAGAGGAAGAGGAAGCACATGTAGATTTTTGTCCAGGACATAAGAGATGTAGAATGATAGCAGGGATGGAAGGATCAAATGAAGGTTTTTTTTTTCAGGGCAAGGAAGACATAGGCATGTTTGTAAGCAGCAGGGAATGAACCAATATACAGAGATTGAAAATAAGTGAAAGAGTGGGAATGATGGAGGAGGCAATCTGCTGGAGAATACTGGATGGAATGGGACCGCTTGAACAAGTAGAAGGGTTAGCCTTGGTAAGGAGTAACACCACTTATTCAAGCAACAAGTGAAGGATGAGAGAGTGGCAGAAGGCACCTTTATGATGTGAAATGGGGAAGAGGGGAGAAGAGGGAGCTCATAGTCAATGGCCTCATATTTTTTTGGTAAAATGTGAGGCGAGATTCTCAGCTGAGAAAGTAAGGAGCCATGGGAGGTTTGAGGAAGGATGAAAAGGTTTGGAAGAACTGCTGGGGAGAGTAAAAGAGTGAGTTGATAAGGGAAGTCTAGTAGGATTGTCTAGCAGCAGTGGGGGCCCAGTTGAAGTTGTGTACCATAAATTTGTAGTCAGAGACTGGTTGTGTGATTTTCTCCATTGTTGTTAAGTTGCATTCAGGCTCAAAGATAACAAATGGTGGGAATGATCCAAGGCTGATGCTTGGCTGGGCAAAGACTTATAGTTGACAAGAAACCCATTACTTTCCAAGACAGCCCATTTTACTTTGGGACTGGTTTAAGAATAATGATGTCATTCTGCATACTGAGATAGAATCTGCCTCTGCAACTTTCAGCCTTTATTCCTAGTTCCATTCACTAGGGTCAAGTTTAATCTTTCCTCCTGGCAGTCCTAATCCTCTATTGTCCCCACCTTAGTCTCCTTCAGGTTAAGCGTCCTTAATTACTTCAAGAGTTTTTCCTATGACATAAACTCAAGGCCCTTCACCTCCTCTAGATGTTTCAAAGCTTATCAATTATTTTACTTAATTTTGGTTCTCAGAACAAGATTCCAAATCCCCCATCTGATATACCCATCCTTTCTACAATATCTCAAATAATTGGTTGTCTGAATTACTCATCAGAAGTAATGCGTAATTCACCAAGTCAACACATTCCATTCTCAAACAACTCTATCATTAAAAAATCTCTTCTTTAAATTGACATAAAATTTTACCCACCCATTGCTTCTAATTTTGCCTGCTGAGAATGAGCAGAAAAATTCTAATTCATATTGAAAGGGTATCCCCAAAATCTTAGTGAAGTTTTAAGCTTTAATAATTTAAATCTATTAAATAATCACTTAAATAATTAAATTAATTACTTAATTGCTTGAAACTGAACTAAGCCCTTTGGGATACCCTGTATTGGTATGTATTAGGAACCCTGCTTCCTAATCCTGGGAGCTCTCTAATTCCTACTCTTTCCATTTTCCTATGAGATAGTCCTGGTCAGCTGCAAATTTGCAGGTCTGCCTTCCAAACATCTGGAGTAATTTTCCCACACATTGCCTTTCTAATTATTCTGACAGAAATTAGGCTAAGACCATTATCAGACACAATCATTTTCATATTCTGCTCTACAGTTTTGTCAGTAATCAAAGTCAAGTTCATTGGCTTATAGATTAGAGATGCCATTCTCTTCCATTTTTTGAAAATCAAGACAACATTTGGCCTTTTCCTGTTCTATGGTATACTACTTCTGTTCCCTTTGGTTTTTCATATATCACTGACAGTGACTTAGCCATCACACTTGCCAATTCTTTCATTACTCAAGGGTGAAGTTTGGTTCAGAGAGTAACTGGCCACTGTGGGCCCTGGTAGCTCCAAGCACACAGCTGTTCATCCTTCCCTAGCATCCCCCAACTTGACAGTACCTCAGACATTGTTCTTGCCAGGGCTTTTGATATTGAAGGGTGTGGCTCATCTGGGCTAGGTATTGAATTCAACTATAAGTGATGCACTCTTTCCCTCACTTGGGAAATGTGCAACTCCTTATGGAACATTTCCCATCTGAACTTCCCTGTCTAAATGTCACTTTCCTTGGTAGAGAAAACACAAGAATGCTAACAAAGAGTAGGCTTTCCATCTTTCATCATGTCCTGGGTTGAACTCTTGACTTTTCTTTTTTCTTTTTCTTTTTGCCCATGACAGAAGCAAGAAGGTTTTTAAAAAAACAAATCCTTAACTTTCCTCACCAGTCTCAGCTCATCCTGATCTTTAGGGGGGGCCTTGCCACTGTGCTTTGGTATTTATGGGACAGTGCAGGGAAGAAGAAAGGGCTCTGGATTGAAGTCAGGATAGAGTATATTTGAATGCAACCTAGGATGCTTCCTAACTGTGATCAGAGCCCAGTTCCTTAAGCTCTCTGGGATTAAGTTTCTTCACTTGTAAGATGAAGCTACTAATATCAGTAGTAGCTACCTTTGTGGGTTTCGTGAGATAATGAACAGAGAACTATTTTAAACCTTAAAGAACAATATGCATGATAATTACCTCTCCCCTCTCTTTCCTCCCTCCTCTCCTTTCCTCCATTTCAACATTGCTATTTATACTTGTAAAACCCTCCAGTGTTAGAAGTGAACTATTTTGATCATCATTATATCTTTGCTGCCATCCTTTGTCTCCCACATGGAAGGTAATGCAGTACAAAAAAAAAACCTATTTATGAGAAGTCCTGTGAGAACTTGCTTGTCTCTGAATTTTTTAGCTTTGGACAGGTACTAAAATCTTGTCTAATTAGTGTCTTTTCACAGCATTCTCTGTTCCAGCTCAGCAGAAAATCCTAGGTCTCTTTTTTTCATAGGTTAAGGGGACCAGAAGCAGTCAGAATAACTTTTCATGATCCAAATCAAGGGGCAGGACCCTTCCATTACATGTTACCATGCCTTTCTAGAAGCAGATTCCCTAGTACCTTCCACTTATGCTAGCAGCAGGCAGAGGGTGCTACCCTGGCTTTTTGGAGGGGGCACCCATTGGCCAAGACTACACTAAGGTGGTAACAATTGATTAAAAATATTTCCAAACCAGAGGCATGCTCTTCCACAAGTACATACAGAGTTCAGGGAAGGTGGACTCAATCATAGAGAGCACATGTGGCAAAGGGGTGGCTCAAAGCTTCTGGTTGTTGTAATTTTTCTCTTTTGTTAGGTACCCCTTGAAGTTACTTTAGAAATGGCATCACTTGTGGTGTAGTGAGTAAAGCGCCGGCCCCGGAGTCAGGAGGACCAGAGTTTGGTTCTGGCCTGAGACACTTAGCACACACACACACACACACACACACACACACATACACACATACACACACGCACACACACAAAAACTAGCCGTGTAACCTTGGGCAAGTTACTTAACTCCAATTACCCCTTCAAAAGGAAAAAAAATAAAGAAATGGCATCACTTTCTGCTAGGATATTTGCAGATTCCTTAAAAATAATTTTTAAAACAGAGACTTTTTATTGATTTTTGAGGTTCAAATTCTCTCCTTTCCCCTTCCTCCCTCCCCCACCTAATGAGAAGGTAAGAAAAACAAAATCTATTTAAAATTTGTATAGTCATGCAAAAACAAATTTCTATATTAACCCTGTTCCCCCCTCCCCCCCAAAAAAAGAGCAAGAAAAATAAAAATAAAAAATATGCTTAAATCTGTACTCTGAGTTCATCTGTCCATTTGTTCACTATCTGGAGATGGATAGTATGTTTTATTATGAGTGTTTGTGAATTGTGGTATGTCATTGTGCTGATAAGAGTTCCTAAATATTTTACAGTTGATTATCTTTATAAAATTACTGTTCGTGTATAGATTTTTCTCCTGATTCTACTCGCTTCATTTTATATCAGTTCATGCAGATCTTTCCAGGTTTTCCCTTCATCATTTTGTTTAAGTTCTCATATTTATTTTACATCTGTCCTTCTGAATGAATGGGTAGTTCCCTAGTGGAGTGTGCTTGCTTCAGACAAATGGAAGACTTTAATGCCATGTTTTCAATTCGAATTTCCCTCCTGCCTCCCATTTGCTAGACACTTCAGGGTTCCTAAATCCCACATCCACATGGAGCCTACACTCCTGCCACATTCCTCATTTTCTTTATAGAATGACATGTCATAAATTCTTTTAAAGGAATTCCCTTAATTGATAAGAGACCAAACTAAGTTTTCTTCACCATTAACATAAGAAGAGTAATGAAATTTTCCTCTGGTCTTTGGAGTGGTGGATTTTATCTAAAGTACAAGGAAGGAGTTGTTAGCCTTTTACATATGCTGATAAGCAGGCACCCACATCCTCATAGAGAGAAGTGTTAATCAACATTCAGGAGACTTTTCTCTCTAATCCATTTGTTTTCCTGCCTTCCCAACAAATACAAGATTTTCTGGTATATGACATTTTTTGTGGAAACAAAAGTTCAGGTCATCTCTTACAATCCCTCCTGTTTGTTTGTTTTTTTAATCAAAATTTTCTTTTGTTACCACATCTTTCTCAAATCTAATAAGTACTTCCTCATTTTCTTTCCCATATGAATTCTTCCCTTCATAGATCTCCCCTTTAAGTAAATATGGGAAGGGAAGGGAAGGGAAGGGGGAGAGGGTAATCAATGCATTGGTAAATTAAAAGGGAGCTGTCCCCTTTATAAACACCAATACAGAAACCCAAAAGAAAATAATAATCAACAATCAGTTGTCCCTTTAAGATTCAGAAGTCTCATCTAATACTGTTGCCTGGCAGGGAGCATCTTCTGATGAAATTTTCTGGCTTGGGTACTTGTTTCAACCATCTCCAGTCACAGCATCCCAGCATCTTCTTGTATAAATCTGCTTTTTTTAAATGTCCACTCTCCTACAAAAGTGATTTCAGCTCATGCAGAATAGTCATAGTAATTACCCCAACCTTCCCATGAGATCAGCCTCTACAATTCATAGATGCACCTCACAGCGTTGCTGGTATCATGGATCAGTGGCTCAACAGCATTTCTTGATAATTATACCTTTCTCTGTGCATTGACTTTGGTAGTGTAAAGCATTTCAGTTTCACTTTCTTATTCTCTTACTATTTTACCCATGTTTCTGGGTTCACATGGGTTCCAAGAATAGTCCTGGGAAGTTAGCAGTCCAAAGAGGGGAAACTCTCATCTGTGGATGTTTGGGCCTTTAGAAACCAACAGAGTGCTCCTGCTCTCCATAGTGAGTTCCCTTTTTTTCTGATGCTGAGATCTTGTTTAACAAGCTCCCAAATTGGAGAAGAATGCTCACTCTAGAAAGAATAATACTCGTTGTGAAACCAGGAAAGTTCTCGTTATATTTATTTTACATTCATCCTTCTGAATGAATGGGTAGTTCCCTAATGGAGTGCCCCTTCATCATTTCCAACAGCACAAAAATATTTCAAATATTTCATCATGATCATATACCACAATTTGTTCAGCCATTTCCCAATTGATGGGCATCTTTTAGTAACCACAAGGACCTGCTATACATAATTTTATATATAAAGTTATTTTCCTCTTTCTTTGATATCCTTAGGATATAATCCCAGTAAAAGTATTGCTGGGTCAAAGGGTATGCACAGGTTCTTAAAAAAAATTTTTTTTGTTACATTTTAAGTTCCAAATTGTATCCCACCCTGCACTAGAGAAGGCCACCATTTCACACAAACACACATACATGCACACAAACACACATACATGCACACAAACACACATACACACACATAAAACCATATTATTCGTATTTCTATTTATCAGTTCTTTCTCTGGAGATGGATAATATCTTCCTTCATAGGTTCTTTGTAGTTGATTTGAGTGTTTATAAAACTCAGAATAACTTAGTCATTCACTTTTTCTTTGCACAATATTGTTAGTGTTGAATACAACATCCCCTTGGTTCTGCTCATTTCACTAGTCATCATTTCATACAAGTCCTTCCACGTTTTGTCTAAAATCAACCTGCCCATCATTTCTTATAGTAGTACAGTAATATTCCATCACAATCACATATCACAACTTGTTTAATCATTCCCCAATTGATGAGTATCCCTTCAATTTGCAGATCTTTGCCACCACAAAAAGAACTGCTATAAATATTTTAGAACTTATAAGTCCTTTCTCTTTTTCCATTATTACCTTTAGAAAAAGGACTAATAGTGGTATTATTGGGTCAAAGGATGTACACAGTTTTATAACTTTTTAGGCATAATTCCAGATTCCTCTTTAAAATGGTCATTTATTGGTCAAATTGGTCAATCGGCAAATGGCTCACATTCTAATAAATTTGTCAAAGTTCTCTGTATATTTGAGATATGAGGCCTTTATCCAAGAAACTATCTATAAAAAAAATTTCCCCAATTTTCTCCTTTCCTTCTAATCTTGGCTATACTACTTTGTCTGTACAAAACCTTTTTAATTTAATGTAATAGAAATTATCCATTTTACATCTCATAATGCTCTCTATCTCTTGTTTATTCATAAAGTTTTCTCCTGTCTGTAAGTCTGATAGGTAATATGTTCCATGTTCTTCTAATTTTCTTGTGAGATCTCCCTTTATATCTAGGTCATGGATTCATTCTGACTTTATCTTGGTAAATGGTGTAAGATATTGTTCTATAGCCCTATTTCTGCCAAACTGCTTTCCAGTTTTCCCAATAATTTTTACCAAATAGTGAATTCTTCTCCCAAAAGCTTAAATCTTTTTTTTTTTTTTAAAGCAATCAGGGTTAAGTAACTTGCTTAAGGTTACTTGCTGAGCCACCTGGCTGCCCCTAAGCAATTGGGGTTAAGTAACTTGCTCAAGGTTACACGGCCAGGTGTTTCTGGGTGAGTGCTAAGTGTCTGAGCCCGGATTCGATCCCCAGGTCATCCCAACACTGGAACCAGTGCTCTTACTCGCTGTGCTACCTGACCGCCCCAAAGGATCAGTGATACTCTTTTTTTCTTTTTTTTTTGAAGGGCAGTTGGGATTAAGTGACTTGCCTAAGGTCACACAGCTAGTAAGTGTTATATGTCTGAGGCCAGATTTGAACTCAGGTCCTCCTGACTTCAGGGCCGGTGCTCTGTTCATTGCACCACCTATCCACCCCCCAAAAGCTTAAATCTTTACATTTGTCAAACACAAAGTTTCTATAATTATTTACTACTATGTATTATATGTCTACTCTGTTCCATTGATCCATTTTTCTATTTCTTAGGCAGTACTAGATAGTTTTGATAATTACTGCCTTGTAAGATCTGGTACTTCTAAACCTCCTTCATTTACATTTTTCCCCATTAATTCCTTTGATATTCTTGACCTTTTGTTCTTCCAAATGAATTTGTTATTTTTCTAACTTAATGAAATAATTATTTTTGTAATTTAATTGGAATGTCATTGAATAAGTAGATTAGCTTAGGTAGAATTGTCATTTTTATTATATTGGTTGTGCCCATCCATGAATAATTCATAATTCTCCAATTATTTAAATATGATTTTATTTGCATAAGAAGTATTTTCTAATTATGTTGATGTAGTTCCTAGGTTCATTTTGGCATGTATACTCCCAGATATCTTAAGCTGTCTACAGTTAAATGGGGTATCTCTTACTATCTTCTTTTGCAGGGTTTTGTTGATCATAAATAAAAATGATAATGATTTACGTGACTTTATTTTATATCCTGCTACTTTACTAAAATTATTGTTTCAGCTAACTTTTTAGTTGAATCTCTAGGATTTGCCAAGTGTAGCATCATATTATCTGCAAAAAGAGATAGGTTTATTATTTCATTGCCTTTTCTGATTCTTTCAATTTTTTTCTTCCTTTATTGCTATTGCTAGCATTTCTAATACATTTTTTTTTTGCTTTTTGGAGGGCAGTTGGGGTTAAGTGACTTTCCCCAAAGTCACACAGCTAGTAAGTGTGTCAACTGTCTGAGGCTGGATTTGAACTCAGGTCCTCCTGACTCCAGGGCCAGTGCTCTATTCACTGCACCACCTAGCTGCCCATTTCTAATACATTTTTGAATAATATTGATAATAATGCGCATCCTTGTTTCACTCCTGATCTTATTGGGAAGACTTCTAGTTTATCCTCATACCCTTGCTGCTTCTTATCATTTTAAGGAAGAATCCATGTATACCTATGCTTTCAAGTATTTTTTAATAGGAATGAGTATTGAATTTTGTCAAAAACTTTTTCTACATCTGTTGAAATAGTCATTATTTTTGTTATTGATGTAATCAGTTATGTTAATAGTTTTCCTTATGTTAAAACATCCCTGAATTCTTGGTATAAATCCCACTTGGTCACAATGTACTGGCTAGTATTTTATTTAGGATTTTTGCATCTATATTCCTTAGTGAAATTGGTCTATAATTTTGTTAGTAGCCTTTTGGGCATCGTTCCAAATTACTTTCAAAAATGGTGGGGCTAATTCATAGCTCCACCAATAGCACATTACCTTTTTTTCTCACATCTCCTCCAGCATTTGTCATTTTTCTTTTCTGTCGTCTTAGACCATATGATGTCTGTGAAGTTATTTTTAATTTGCATTTCTCTAATTATTAGTGATTTAGAGCATTTTAAATATGACTATAGATTGATAGCTTGGATTTTTTTCCTCTGTAAATTACCTATTCATATCCATTGACCATCGATCAGTTGGAGAATGGCTCATATTTTGGTAAATATGTCTTACTTAGTTCCCTTTATATTTTAGACATGAGGCCTTTATCATAGAAACTTGCTACAAAGATCCTCCATTTTCCTGTTCCCTTCTGTTTTTAGGTAGTTTGGTTTTGTTTTGGGAAAAAAAAACTTTTAATTTTATATAATTAAAATTATCCACCTTACCCCTCTTAACCTCTTTATTTCTTGTCTGGTCATGAATTCTTCCTGTATCCATAGATTTGACAGGTCACTTCTTCTGTGCTTCACTCATTTGCTTACATAACCCTTTATGTCTAAATCATGTAACCATTTTTAAGTTTATCTTAGTATGCAGTGTGAGATCTGTATGTAGTTTCTGCAAGGCTAATTTCCAGTTTTCCCAATAGTTTTTGTCAAGTTGTGATTTCTTTCCCCAATAGCTGGGATCTTTGGGTTTATCAGAAACTAGGTTATTGTGATTATTTGCTTATGTATATTGTGTACCTAAATGTGTTCCAATGGTTAACCTCTCTATTTTTTACCCACTACCAAATTGTTTTGATGATTACAACTTTGTGGCATAGTTTGAGATCTGGTACTGCTAGGCTACCTTCTTTCATATTTGTTTTTCATTGATTACCTTGATATTCTTGACATCTTGTTCTTCTAGATGAATTTTTAATAATTTTTTTCTAGCTCTGTCTAGTAATTCTTTGGTAGTTTGGTTGGTATGGCTGTGAATTTAGACAGTATTTTTATTATATTGGCTCAGCCTACCCAAGAGCAATTAATATTTCCCTACTGAATTCCCCAATTAATATTCCCTAATATTTTCCTAATTTCCCTTGTTTAAATCTGTCTTAATTTGTGTGAAGTGTTTTATAATTGTGTTCACATAGTTCCTGTGTGTCTTGGAAGACAGACTCCCAAATATTTTATCTTTTCTGCAGTTACTTTAACTAGAATTTCTCTATCTCTCTGTGCTAGTTTCTGTTGATAATATACAGAAAAGTAAATGATTTGTGTGAGTTTATTTTATATCTTGTAACTTTGCTGAAGTTGTTTATTGTTTCAATTATTTTTTTTAGTTGACTCTCTAGGGTTATTTAGGTAAACTATCATATCATCTGCAAAAAGTGACAATTTTGTTTTTTCTTTCCCCATGCTTATTCCTTCTGTTTCTTTTTCTTGTCTTGTCATATGTCAATATTCAATTGATAGGCTATTGATAGAATATAATACTGAACAGCAATAGTGATAATGAATATCTTTGCTTCACCTCTGATCTTATTCAGAAGGTTCCTAACTTATCCCCATTACAATTTGTTGGTTTTTTTTTTTTAAAGCAATCGGGGTTAAGTAACTTACTCAAGGTTACATGGCCAGTTATTTCTGGGTGTGGTGCTAAGTATCTGAGCCCAGATTTGATCCCCAGGTCATCCCAACACTGGAGCCGGTGCTCTTACTCGCCACCCCTAAGCAATTGGGGTTAAGTAACTTGCTCAAGGTTACACAGCCAGGTGTTTCTGGGTGGGTGCTAAGTGTCTGAGCCCAGGATTAGATCCCCAGGTTATCCTGACACTGGAGCTGGTGCTTTTACTCGCTGTGCTACCTGGCCACCCCTTGTTGGGGGTTTTTTGTTGTTGTTTTAGATCTGATTTTTATTCTTTTTGTTGTTGCTATGGTCAATTATGCTTATAGTTTTACTAATATTGAGACAGACCTACATTCTTGAAATAAATCTCACCTGGTCATAGTGTATGATCTTTATGATATATTGCCATAATATCCTTGCTAGCATTTTATTTATACTGTTTGCACCAATATTCATTAGAGAAATTGATCTATATTGTTCTTTCTTTATTTTGACTCTCCCTTGTTTATGTATCGAGACCATATTTGTGCCAAAAAAGGAATTTAGCAGGGCTCCTTTCCTAATCCTCCCCACTCTCACAGTTCTTGTAGTATTGGAATTCATTGTTCTTACATAGTTGATAGAATTTTGTGTGGAAATCCTTCTGGCCCTGTGGTGTTTTGTTATTGTTGTTGTTCCCATCCACCCACCCTTGGGAGCTCATTTCTGGCTCCTTCAGTTTCTGTTTCTCAAATAGGGTTATTTGAGTAATGTTATTTCTTGTATTGTTAAATGGCCTTTTTTGTTAATTTGCATCAATTTCATTTAGAATGTAGGTTTTATTGGCATTTAGTTGAACAAAATAACTCCTAATAATTGTTTTTATTTCTTCTTCATTGGTTTTGAATTCATTTTTCCCCCTTTTTTTGGTACTAATAATTTTATTTTCTTCTTTTTAAAAAATAAAATTATCTAATGTCCTATCTATTTTGTTTTTTTTAATAGCTCCTAGTTTTATTTATTAGCTCAGTGATTTTTGTTTTACTTTCAATTTTGTTAAACTGTCCTTTGATTTTCATGATTTCTATTTGGGTGTTTAACTGAGAGTTTTTAATTGTCTCATTTTCTAATGTTTTTAGTTGCATGACCAATTCAGTGATCTGCTCTTTCTCTCTTTTACTGATATAAGCATTTAGAGATATAAATTTTCTCAAGTACTTTTTTGACTGCATCCCATAAATTTTAGTATATTGTCTCATTGTTGTCATTATCTGTAATGAAATAATTGTTTTTATGATTTTTCTTTGACCTCTTCTTTTTATAAGGATTAGATTACCTTCCATTTTTTTCAGAATTAGTGTTAACTTAATTTCCTCCACTCAATTTATTATTTCTTAACCTAATCAATCAATATTTTGCATTTAATTTTTATTTTAGTTTTTTCTAAATTACATGTAAACAAAATTTTTTTTAACATTTTTTAATGTTCAGTTCTAAATTCTATACCTCCCTCCCCCTTCCTTAAAAAGACAAATTATTTGATATGGATTATACATGTGCAGTCAGTCATGCAAAAATTTTATATTAGACAAAAGAATAAACAGACCAAAAAACCCAAAAATGACAAAGTTTTTTTAAAGCACACTTCAATTTGCATTCAGAATTCAATTAATTTTTAATCTAGGCTTCAAAGGCATATTGAATGTAATTTTTATTTCATAATGGTCAGGGAAGGCATTTTCCTATGTAATATTGATCTTTGTAGCATTGGACTTTCCTGTCATCACCAGATATGTTCACAGCTGATCTTTTTTTTTTTTTTTTCAGATTTGGCCCAGTTCTTTCATTCTTTCTGAAGCTACTTGTAGCCATCCTCCACTCTTCCCCAGTAATGTATTGGAAATCTTCTGACCTAAGGGGCTCATCTTCTGATTCATATCTTTTATCATTTTAATACTATCCATGGGGTTTTATTGGCAAAGATACTGGTGTGGCTTGCAATTTCCCTCTCCAGTGGATCGTTTTTAATCTGAACTCTCCACTATAACTTGTCCATCTTGGGTGTATGGCATTTCTCATGGTTTCATTAAACTACACAAACTCCTCTGCCATGACAAGGCAGAGAGTTCTGCCTAATTATACTCCCTCTAAAATCCCTAGAGATGATAAAATTCTGAGGGATTTTAAGGATCCTCTCTCCATGTAATATGTATGTAATGTAAAAAAATGTAATAATACAAAGAATGTAAATAGTTTAGCCATGTTTAGTTCCTTTTAATTTTTCACTTATGTTCATCTTTTTTGTTTCTCTTGAATCCTGTGTTCAAATATAAAAATTTCTGTTAAACTCTTGTCTTTTTAAAAGTAATGCTCAAAGATTTTTTATTTCATTTATTGTTCATTTTTTCTTGGTGTTATATAAAATACAATAATATATAATATATATAATATATAAAATTCTCAATTTTGCTGGGTGGGTTTTTCTTAACTATAATCCTAGAGCCTTTGCCTTCTGAAATATCATATTGTAAGTTGCCCCTTCCATTATATGGTTGCTGCTAAATCTTGTGTGATCCTAACTGTGTATCTTCAGTATTTGAATATTTCTTTTGAGCTGCTTAAAGTATTTTTTCCTTGGCCTGAAAGTTCTGGATTTTGGCCACAATATTCCCGGGAGTTTTCATTTTGGAGCTTCTTTCAAGGAGTGACTGATAGTTTCTTTCAATTTCAATTTTGTCCTTTGGTTCTAAGAAATCTGGGAAGTTTCCTTCATAATTTCTTGAAAAATGATGTGTAGGCTCAATTGATTTTCCAGGTCAGTTGCTTTTCCTATGAGAAATTTCACTTTTTTTTTTCAATCTTTTGCCTTGATTTTCTTATTTCTTGATGTCTCAAATA
Organism: Petaurus breviceps papuanus; assembly: GCF_028583685.1. Taxonomy (NCBI): domain Eukaryota; kingdom Metazoa; phylum Chordata; class Mammalia; order Diprotodontia; family Petauridae; genus Petaurus; species Petaurus breviceps. Next base: position 243,551 of record NW_027187113.1, on the reverse strand, counting down.
GTCATTAGCAATCCATTTTGACAATTCAAATTTTAAGGAGTTGTTTTCTTCAGTAAAGATTTTTTTTAAAGGTTTTTAATCTCTTTTACGAAGCTGTTAACTCCCTTTTCATAACTTTCCTACAAAACTCTGAATTCTTTTCACATTTTCCTTTACTCTTCTTATTGGATCTTAAAAATAATTATCAGAGTGGCTAGGTGGCACAGTGAATAAAGCACCGGCCCTGGAGTCAGGAGGACCTGAATTCAAATCTGGCCTCAGAAACTTAACACTTACCTAGCCATGTGACCTTGGGCAAGTTACTTAATCCCAATTGCCCTCCAAAAAGAAAAAAAATATCAGACTCTTTCTTTCTTCAACCCATCTTGTTGGATTTATGTTCAATCTTCATTTTTCTTTGAGGCTTTGCTTCTGGAGGTTTAAAGGTCATTGTCTTCTTTATTCATTTCTGTAATAACTATTCAAAGTCAGAGGTCAGACAGACAGAGGCACTTAAAAATGTGGCATATCTTGAGAGAAGTTATTGTTTCTTTCATTGTATTGTATTCATGTTGCTAGTGCTTAGAACAGTGCTTGCAACATACTAGGTGATTAATAAATGTGTGCTGATTGATTGAATAGGTTTGGAATAGAAGGTATAGCTTTGGGTTTTGGAATGTGTAACTCTGGCTGTTAGAACCAAGTGGGTCTAAATTATCCTAAGAATGACTAACTTTTTGGCCACTGGATAGCAATGTTGCCACACTCAAAAGAAGGCCATCAAACTCCTTTGCTGAAGATTCTGTAAATGCAGTTCTGGAACTGGCATTCCATCAATCATCCACTTTAAGGAATGATTATGCTAATACAGAACCCTAAAGAGGTTAATAACTGAAGTAATAGCCCTCATTTCTCCGGGTTTTTGGCTTTTCTTTATTCTCATTGCTGTGAGGAAAGGCTTATTATTACAACAATTTTGGTGTCATGGATCCCTAGAGAGTTCTGCTGAGGTCAAGGGTTCCCTTCACAGAATAATGATGTGAAATACTTAAAGTAAAATATACAGGATAAAGAAAGTAAAACAATTTGATTGCAAGAATGCACATGCCCTGGGGTGGCTAGGTGGTGCAGTGAATTGAGCACTGGCCCTAGAGTCATGAGGACCTGAGTTAAAATCCGGCCTCAGACACTTACCACAAAAACTAGCCATGTGACCTTGGAAAAGTCACTTAACCCCAAATACACTACCTTCCTCCCTCCAAAAAGCAAAAAAATTAAAATAAATAAATTTGTTAAAAAAAAAAACCATGCCCTCCTCTGAAAATGAACAGGACAAAAAGATAACAATGCACAGGAAACCCTATAGTTAACCCCACAACTGGGAGTGCCCTTCTGGAGGGATGTGACAAAGGCTCTGTTGGCACTGAGAGATGTTTTCTTAACTAAGCTTTGGAGCAGCTACTTGTCCTTGTGTTTATTTATGGTACCTCACCTGCCATTCAGTCATTCAGTCAGTGAGAAATAAAATGTTTAAATAAGTTCTTAAATATTTTCTGACAGAAGTAAGGGATGTTGTGAGATGTATGTAGTGGTACCCAAAATGCCTGTAATGAGTAATGTACAAATGTTTACCCCTCAAGACTCTAGAATTCTCCACTGAATACACAGTGATATTTCCTAAGCTCAAATGAATACAAGTCCTCACAAACCACAAAGGAGTCTCCAGACAGATTACGAAGGCACAGCATGTCCTATCCTGAGATAAAGGAACCAGGGCCTTGGGTGAGCATGCTCTCCCTTCTTTTGCTGGAATTCTAGGTGGCCAATTATCTTCAGATTCATTAGGCTATACAATGGATGTTCTGGACTCATACACATTCCACTTCCCCATTTTTTACCTTTGCCCAGACTCACAGCCATCAAGAATACTCTAGCGTCTGGGGCGGCCAGGTAGCACCGTGAGTAAGAGCACCGGCCCCAGTGTCGGGATGACTTGGGGATCGAATCCGTACTCAGACACTTAGCACCAAACCCAGAAATAACTGGCCATGTAACCTTGAGCAAGTTACTTAACCCCAACTGCTTTGAAAAAAAAAAAAAAAGAATACTCTAGCCTTGGACCCACCTAATCCCAGCACACCAGAGAGAGAGAAAAAAAAAACAATTTTCATAGCTGGGCTATCTTTGGCACCTACCAAAGGTCCCTCTCTGACACCTCAGTGCTCTCTGTGTGTTGACTTTCTAACCTCTCGATCTCTCCCTTCTGTCCCCTTCTCTTCATTCCTCCCGTACTACCCTCCCATACATACCAAGGGATACAGGCCCTCACTCCCTCTGTTCTTAGCCTCCTAAATGG
>NW_027187113.1:204950-211216 GCF_028583685.1 Petaurus breviceps papuanus | reverse complement strand
GAAGTCTCACAATTTTTATTGCCTCCCCAACTCCTGCTTTCATCCTGTTTTCATACTTATTGACTTTCACTGAAAACACCCTAATCACTCAGTTCTTCAATGTGCTCATTCCCCTGACTTATTCCTGCCCCTTATACACCCCCAAAGATGGTCCTATCCTTATCACCCCCAAGTGTTCCAGAAGTCTGAAATCCCCTCATTTGCCTACCATCTATTGACTTTCTGCCTCTCTTTCTTTCTTCCCTTATCAAATTCTACTCTTCATTTAATGATGAAGTAATTGGAAGTCAGTCATCCTGTGACCTACAGTTCTTCATGTCCTCGGTTTTTTTGTAAGGCAATCTCCTCTGCTTTAACCACTCTCTTTCCTCTTGTTACCATCTTGATAACTTGATGAATCAATTCAACTTTACATTTTCCTCTTCTCTTGAGCAAGTTTAAAGATTCTCCTTTAAATTATCACTGAATGTGCCCTCTCAAGCCCCATCTTGCTATGACTCCCACTGCCTTTTGTCTTCACACACACACACACACACACACAGGTGGAAACAATCACAACTGTTATCACCCAGTCCATTACATATTTATGTTAAACAATCTCATCTTGGCCCTCACTTCTACTGGGTAATCTCCTTCATCAGTTCACACATCCCACTTTCCCCTGAGGCTTTTTCAAACTTTTTCATAGCTCATCAAATCTCTCTTGGCTCTCCCTCCCCACACCCTTTCAGTTGAGAACCTACACTCTAATTTTACAGAAAAAAGGCCATTTACTCCTTTTTCTTCCCTCTTCCTCATCTCATATCTGATCCCTCATCTTGGATGTCTTCTGCCACTGTCTCCCCTTTTCCCCCTGTTTCACATGACAAGGTGGAGGTGGACTTACTCTTATTGAAACCAACCCTCTACCTATGCAGCCAATTTTATCCCATCCCATCTACTTCAATAGATCTGCTACTTCTGAAATCTTTATCATTTATCTTCAATCTCTCTATGTCTAATGGCTCCTTCCCTATTGCCTACACACATGCCCATGTTTTCCCTGTCCTCAAAAAAAGTCCTCATTTAACCCTTTTAGCACTATTTACCATCCTATATCTCTTCTGCCTTTTGTGACTGAACTGCTTGATATGACTGCCTTCATTCCTCTTTTCTTCCTCCCTTCTTGCCCCTTATGATTCAGCTACCAGATTCAACATTCTGCTGAAACTACTCCCTCCAAAGTTACCAGTGACTCATTTGCCAGATCCAATGGTCTTTTCTCCATCCTCATTCTTCCTAATCGCTCTGCAGCTTTTGACACATTTATCACTCTTTCCTCCTTGATACTTTCTCTCTATGTTTTCTACATAGAGAGATATGCTTGAGAGATAAGTTCTCTCTACATTTTCGGGACACTACTTTCTTTTGCTTTTCGCCCTCCCTATCTAGATGTTCCTTCTCAGTGTCCTTTGCTGGATCCTCTTCCAGATTACACCCTCACTTTTCCTTTTATAATGTAAATCACTTGGTGATCTCATTAGCTCCCATGGATGTATTTACTATGCCTCTGTTAATGATTCTCCAGTCTTCCTCAACCTCTCTGCTGACCAACAGTCTCCCATCTCCAACTCTTTGAGATATGTTGAAAACGTCCAGTAAACATTTTAAACTCAACATGTGCAAAACTGAACTCATTATTTTTCTCCCTAAATTCTCCCCCTCCTCTTCACTTCCATATTCCTGTCCTCCCAGTCCCTCAGGCTTGAAACCTAGGAGTTATTCTCAACTCCTCAGTATTGCTCACCCAGCACATCCAATCTGTCTAGGCCTGCTGATTTCACCTTTGCAACATCTGTCTTATATGCCCCTTCTCTCCTCTGACCCTGCCACCTCCCTGGTTCAGGCCCTCATCACCTTGTGGATGGACTGCTGGTGGGTCTGCCTGTCTCAGGTCCCTCCCCACTCCAGTTCCTTCTCCAAACTGACCGAGAGAATTTCATAAATGCAGGTCTGACTGTGTCACTCCCCTGCTCAGCAAACTTCAGTGGCTCTCTATTTCCTCCAGGATCAAATATAAAAATTTCTTTGGTATTTAAAGCCCTTCATGACATAATCCCTTTTCCTTGCCTTTCCAGTATCCTTATAGCTTATTTCCTACTGTGTACTCTTCAGTTTAGTAACACTTCCCTCCTTGCTGTTCCACAAACAAGACATTCCATTTACTGACTTGGGGCATTTTCTTTGGCTGTCCCCCATGTTGAAAATGCTCTCCCTTTTCATCTTTGTTTCCTAGCTTCCCTGCATTCCATCAAGTCCAAATTAAAATACTTTTCCCAACTCCTCTTAATTCTAATGCCTTCTCTTTTAATTGTTTCTTATTTATCCTGTATAGAGCTTGTTTGTAAATATTTGTTTGCTTGTTGTTTACCCTATTAGATTGTGAAAGCCTTGAGGGCAGAGACTAACTTTTTGCCTTTTTTTTGTATCTCCAGTGCTTACCACAAGTCAGTGCCCAGCACATGATAGGCACTTAATAAATGTTTATTGACTGTCTGACTGATGTGGATATGTACTTGCATGTTGTCTCTAGCAGCAGGATGTACGGTTTTTTTTTCCTTTACATTCTTAACACTTAGCATAAGGCCTGGCACCTAACAGAAATTTAATGAATGCTTTTCGATAAATGAATTACCATTAAAAATATGGCACATTCTTTAGGTGACATTTGGTGTCTGGAATTAGAATGGACAGGGAAGATAAATAATAGAGTAGTGTGTTGTAGTCAAATGAGCTGATATCTTTTGGCTGATATCACATGTCTAAACCATAGTATCACAACTTGACTCATTCAAAACCCAGATTGACTGGATTGTAACTGATATAACACCTAACACACATTTAACCAATGTGAAGGGAGGCATAATGAAGCCTAAGGGAATGATAGACTTATGAAATGAAGTAAGTTTGGAATTCCTTCAGAGTCAATAGTAATTCTGATTGAATCATCCCCATTAAAATTTCCCATTACATAATTTACTCTATAAAACATCATCTGGTTAGAATCAAGGGCATCTGGTGAAATATCAAGGTTAGACCTTCATACAGATAAGGACAACATTGAGTTAATTTCAGCCTACAATGTACTCGTCTATCCACAAGAACAAATCTTGGAAGAAATAAATACAAGGAAAACAGTTGATCATATGATTGTAATTCATATTTCAAAAGAAAATTGCAAAATAAATATAAATTTAAAAATTATAAAATAAAAATCACAAGTTTGACTAAGAATTAAAATTAAAGTGTTAAATTAGGTATGCAGGTGAATACTTGTCTAGGTGCCCAGGATTTATAAAAATTATTAATCCCAGAGTGTCCAAATTTCAAATGGTAATGTGAGGATATTGCTGTAGTCAGTAGTCAAGCTAGGATTCCAATCTGGTGTTTCTGACTCCAGTTCCAGAATTCTTGCCACCAGACTTTGTTCTCCATCTTCCTTAATCTATAGCACTCCGTTCTGAACAAATTTGTTTTTTTTAGTCACTACCAACCTTTTCCAATGTATGGTCTACATCTGTTGTCTCAAATTCCCTCTCTATCCACCCATCCCTTAATTCATTAAATGGGGCCACAGGCTCATAGTCAGAGATTTATATCTGAAATAGGTCTCAGACTTCATCTAGTCCAACCCCCTCAGTTGAGGGGAAACAGACAAGGGAGATTAATTGACTTATATGAGATAATGCAACTAGTAAATGTCAAGCAGGATTTGACACCTTGAAGATCAGGGGTGTAGCCATGAGATCATACTTTCTATTATCCCACAATGTTACTCATTTCTCTACATATTCTAAGACAGTGTAAATGATGAATTTATCTTGGAAATTTTAAAAAGAAAAATTATTTCCTCCAAATACAAATTTCCATGTTGTAAGTAAGAATTGAATATATTTGTAGGCTTGTCTTGAGTTCTTTGGCTTCCTGTCTATTACATTCCTATTATATTCCTGTCTGTCCTGAACATGTGGATTATTTTTGCTGAATTTAGAGCTTTGAAAGAATTATAAGACAGTTTACTCTGAGAGATCTCAACAGTTTAATTAAAATTAAAATCATTATTTTTACACTAAAGATGATGGAAAGGTTCTGTAGGTATCCTGTGACATAAACAACTTATAAAGTGTTTATACCCTGCTGGATAGAATATAATACAGAGATGAAAAATTTAGAAAGAAGTTTATTAAGTCATTCATCTGACGGGAGAGCTGAAAAAGGAGTGGCCCCACTCCCCCTAAGTCTTTATAAGTTTTACATTATATAGAATTCAAACAAAAGAAAAAGAATAACTGATTAGCCAGCACAAGCGATAGTTTTCAGATAAGATATATATATGTTACTTGAGATGTATAATTAGAGGAAACTCCTTATATTCCTGGCATCATTCTTTGGAACTAGCTCTTCTAGAAGGGTTTCGGGGGGAGGGCAGGGAAGGGTAAAAGGGGGCTGGAATCTGTATAACCTTCAGTCCTGAGTGAAACATTAAAGAAATCTGGTCCCTAAGCAACAAGTCTGGTCTCTCAGCTGTGCAGGGCTAGGTTAAAGCAATATGATAAAATTTTTCTCATAGAACCTATATGTGAGAAGTCATGGTTCACTTAAGAGATGGTCTCATGTGGTGGATAACTGAGGAAACAATTAAAGCAGTGTGGTTTATTAGCAAAATAGGCATAATAAATGGGTAAATGGACTTCCTGGTCAGTCCAAAGAACCAAAAATACAGAATGAGACAGATTTTTATGTATGGAGAACAACAAAATAAGACAAATTAATTAAAAGAAACCAATTAACAGGGATACAAAATTAGGTAATCGGATTTCTAATTGGAGGAAAGATTAGGAACTTTCCAAATTGGGAGAGGGAGAGAGAACAGGCACAATTCCCTAAAATCAGAAAAAGAGATGTCCCACTCCTGGCCAAGTATCTGTAGTCAATCAGTACAGGGTCAGTTTTTATATACGTTATATGGGTTGCTTGAGACATATAATTATGAGAAAGCTCTCTTGCATCAATCTTTGGGTCTGATTGGGTTTCTGGTCAGCGTAACTGAGATCCTTACTTAAGAGGTGGTTCCATTTCCTAAGTCATGCAGGGCCAGGTTCAAACAATGCAACAGAGTTTTCTCACAATTCTCACAATGAGTAAAATTTTCTCACAACACAGAAATAGGACTAGAACCATAATTGAATAGAAAGAGAACTGAGCTAGATTTAGAATTGAGTCACAAGATGGAGTCAGTGTGGTTCACTCATTTCCCACACTTGCAATACACTGGGGAAGTGTGAAGGCTTACTACTTTGGAGGTTTAGAAATGTTACCCACTATGAATATAACAAACATTAAGCAGTGGAAGTTTAATTATATTTAACTCAATTACCACTCTTACCAAAGGTCTCTTATTTCTCATGGATACAATATTGATAGTCACATATGATGGTATTCCTATAAGTTGCAGAGGGGGGGTCTACAATAAAGTGGCAACACTATCGACCTAAGGAAAAATGACTGCTAGCTCCTGATGTAAATGTATCATCTTCTTCTCACCCAATCCCACACATTGAATTATAGGCATAGTGAGTCAGGCAGTCAGTCAATAAGAATTTATTAAACACCAGCTCTGTGCCAGACAATGCATTGAGCACTGTGGATGTAGAGAAAGACAAAAGAAATCCCCTGCCTTTTAGGAGTGTGAAGTCTGATGGGGGAAACAAGAAAATAATTATGAGCAAACAAGCTTCAGGAACAATTGGAAATAACCCACAGAGTGAAGGTACTACAGTTAAGAGGGATCTGGAGAGCTTTCCTGTAGAAGGTGGGATTTTAGCTGTGGGAAGCCATGAATCAGAAATGAGGAAGGAGAACATTTTAGGCAATGAAGGATAGTGAGAGAAAATGCCAGAGTCACGAGATGGAGTGTCTAATTTGTTGAACAACAAGGAGGTCAGTGTCACCAGATTGAAAGTAACATGGGATGGGGGCAGGGGTAAGGTGTAAGAAGGCTGGAAAAGGGAGAGGTTTTGAATGCTGTTATGGTGATTTTGGTTTTGGTTCTGATTCGCTCCCACAAACGACACAGTCTTAAGAGAGGAAGGAGTTTTATTGAACATAGAAACAAGGAAGCTTAAATCGGTACCATCAATACAATATTCCTAGCACAATTAAAGCAAGCATAACTAAAATAAGAAATAAGACTAGTAAGAGGAGAGAAAGAAAACATCACCAATTTG
>NW_027187113.1:204037-204940 GCF_028583685.1 Petaurus breviceps papuanus | reverse complement strand
GGACAGAGTGAACTCACAATCTTATTAACTATGGACTATTGTTAATTAAAATGCCAAACAGGGGGTGACATGGTCAGATGCAGCATTAGCATATCAAGCAAAAGGAAAGACTGTCCATAGACCTTGGATCCAGGCTATGATCACTTCCCAAAAAACATCTTTCTACATGCAACTGCTGTGCAGAAGTTCCAAACGCTGGACCTGAGGATAGTAAGGATATTGACCTGGACTTAGGATATTTTTGTTACAGGTACTGCCAAGGAGAAAAACTCCCTTTACCAATGTCAGCTGGAGCCACTTCAACTTTTAGTCTTATATCATTGCCTATAGGTTAGATGACTTTTCCAGAGTCACAAAGCTAGTAGACAGAGGCAGAACTTGAATCCAGGTGATGGACATGTGTATATCTGTGATAGTAATGGCAATTAAAGTTCCCCTTGTATTGGCTTGGTTTTTCAAATTGATTGTGTTAAAACCCAGAGCTTGTTAATCCCACCTGTGGGATGGACTTGTTGACTTGAAAAGAAAGTCCTGAACTGGGAGGAGCTGGTGACTTAGATTTGGAGAGACAAGAGAGAGGCAGAAGAACTTTTTTTTGGAAGCAGCACCTTGTGGAGAGAGAGAGAGAGAGACTAAGAGAATTGCTGGTGGCCGCTTTGAATTGCCCTGGACTTTTGAGACCTGCCCCCGGAGCTGCCAAGGACTGAGGAGACATGGCTGTTTTGCTGGTACTTTGTCTGTCTGTTTTGATGTTGTTTTGCCAGATTTGTCCACTGGTGAAAGACAGTCCTGTTGAAGAAGTCCTGGAACCTGGCATTTGGTTAAGAAGCCCTGAGACTGTCCTGCAGACAGAGAGTGAATACTGTCCACTGGTGAAGGACAGTGCTGTTGTTGCAGGGGTCT
>NW_027187113.1:197937-204027 GCF_028583685.1 Petaurus breviceps papuanus | reverse complement strand
TGAATACTGTCCACTGGTGAAGGACAGTGCTGTTGTTGCAGGGGTCTGGGAACCTTTCTGTTGGTTCAGAAGCCCTGAAGAAGGATTTTCTTGTTGTATGTTTACAGAAATCCTGGGAGAGGGTTTTGCTAACGTTTTCAGGGGTTCTAGGACTGTTCTACAGACAGAGGATGAATTAATGAAGGGACTGGCAATGTATCTTGTGGCCTTGCTAAGCCTTGTGTCCCCAGGAACTAAGATTGCTGAGAACTTGCTTCGTGTCAAGATGAAGAAAAGACCTCCATTTGGGTATTAAGTGCTGTGCTTGGACTTGATGTAACTCTGGGGTAGATTCAATTGTGATCCAGGGGTGGGGAACTTTTGACCTTTTTGTGCTCTGTGATTGACAAATGAAGGTACTTTACCTATGTTTGGAAACTAATCTCCATTTGAGAAGAGGAGCTTTGTGGTGGACTAAATGAAGGTATAGCCTAGGGGTGGAGAAGTATTTAGACCAGGGACTTTGTAATTGATTGAATGATTGGAAGGTCCTGGGGTGGGGTAGTCCTTGGAGATTATTTAATCACATTTAGTAAATGCTGTATTTGAAATGATGTCATGTTTTGATCTTCTCTGTTCTTGGTTGGTCACTGAATAAAATGGAGAGCACCTATGCTGGTATTCTGAACCTTGGGAAGTTGCCTTTCCTTGGCATGACATTACAATATCACAATTCCATAGATGTCAAATATCTACTTTATCCTTCTGCGATCCATTAACCAAAGAGTTTGGTTAAGATCAAATATGTCAAGATCAGGTAAGATATGTAAACAAGAAAACATACATTTTTAGAAAAAGAAAAAGATGCTTAAACTGTTACAAAGGCCTTTAGCCTAGCTATTTACACCAGATGAAAGAAGGCTTTATCTTCTTTATCAATCACTTAGTCAATTCACATTTGTAAAGCTCCTTCTACTAGTGTTAGGATAAAAAACTGTGAACTAGTCCAAGTCCTCCAAGTTTTATAACAAATAAAGTAATTGAGGGAAGGGAGATACTAAAGGAGATATTCAGTACCTTTAGTATCACCAAAGAAAAAGAAAGAAATAGGATAACAGCAAATCTAGCACAAAATGGAGTCAGTTATGTTCTCCTCAACATCCACTTTTAACAAAGTCATTCTCTGATATTCGAGATCTTCTTATCTTTCCGGAATCACAATCTCACTCTCCCTCTGTCCCCATATTCAGTCAGTTTTTAGGTCTCACAGCTCTCTCCAATTCATCATTCACTCAGTTGACAAAGGGATATTCCTAAAGCAGAGTTTACTTTATCATGCCATTCCCCAGATCAGGAACATCCAAGTGGTTCCCCAGGAGAGGGGTTCACATAACCCAGAGTCCATGACTGTGTTTTAAAAAGAAACCATTCAATAACTATATTTCAAAATAACTTTTTCTTTGTAGTCATGTGTACTTTATTTTATGCATTTTAAAACATTCTGAGGAGGGGTTCACACACACACACACACACACACACACACACTACCAAAGGATCCCATGATAAGAAAGTTTAAGAATCCTTGTATACTTATATCAGCTGGTTGTTTTAAGATGACCTACACCTGTAGATGTATACGTCTACATATTTGTATATTTTATATATATATATATATATATGTATATATGTGTGTGTGTGTGTGTGTGTATATATATATAATTCTTCTTCACATATTTAAAGGTGCGGCTAAATTGACCTTCTTGTTGCTTTGTACACTTAACACATCAATCTCCAGGTATGTATCTCTGCACATGAAATGCATTCCAGACTTAGCTCAGTTAATCAGAATGCCTAATTGCCTTCAATGAAACTTCTTACCCATGGTCTTTCTTGATCTCCTTAGGTGTTAAAGAGAGGTGCCCCCACTCAATTGACTTGTATTTTCTTAATATATTTTGTATATTGATACATAAATACATGTTATCTCTAGATGTATGGTCCTTAAAAGCAAAGGCTGTTTCATGTTTGTATCCCCAGAACTTAGCATAAGACCTGACACACAATAAGAGTTTAATAAATGCTTTTTGATCAGTTGATTGTGATTTTAAAACATAGAATCTGTTGTGTCCAGAATAAGAATTCAGATGGCCCTTTTTTCATGAGCTATCATGTGTCCAAAGCATAGTATTATACTTGGACTCATTTTAAAAACTTGACTTACTGGATAGTAATGACATGACACCTAACCCACATTTAACCAATGGGAAGGTAAGTATAAGAAAGGCAAAGGGAATGATGGATTTTAAAGTGAAGTAAATTATTAATTCTTTCAATGTCAATAGGAATTCAGATATTATATGCTTTTTTTTGCTTTTTTTGTAGGGGTAAGGAAGGGCAATTGGGGTTAAGTGACTTGCCCAAGGTCACACTGCTAATAAGTGTTGTGTGTCTAAGGCCAAATTTGAACTCAGGTCCTCCTGACTCCAGAACCAGCGCTCTATTCACTGCACCACCTAGCTGCTCCAGACATTACAATCTTAACTACATAAAAGGCCATCTGACACAGGATTGGACTCAAGAGAAACAGAGTATTGAGCTGGTTTCAGTATCCAGTGTACCCATTGCTCATCTACAAAAACAAATCTTGGGGAAAATAGAGGAGAAACAAGTGATTGTTTTAATTTTGTGATTCTTAATTTTGAAAGAAAAATATAAAATAAATATCACAAGTTTGATTAAGACTTTTACCAGCATTAGGTCTGCAGGTTAATTCTGCAGCTATCTAGTTCTTATAAAAAATATTAACCTTGTAGTGTTCTCAATTCTTTGGCTTCCTGCCTATTACACAATAGTCTATCCTGAATAAGTGAATTCCTTTACCCTCACTTTGCTTTTTGTTGAAATGAGAGATTTGGAATATAAACAAGTTAAATAAAGGTCATCATTTCTGCACCAAAGATTATGAATAGAAAAGTTCTGTAAGTATCCTATCATATAAACAATTTATAAATAATGTTTTTGCCCTGCTGAACCTATGAATGAGAAATCATAGTTTAAGAGACAGTCTTGGAATACACTGGGGAAGTGAGAGAGCTTGTTCATTTTGAGGGTTAGAAACATTACACTAAAAAAACAATATGAATATAATAGAACATTAAACAGTAAAAGTTTATCATTGATTCAATTAGCATCTTACAGATAGTTTCTCTCTTGGATACAATATTGGTATCTGATGATATTCAGGGGGACTATTGGTGACATGAGAGCATATCACTGTCATATTCTTTACATTTTTTTTTAAGCAATCGGGGTTAAGTAACTTGCTCAAGGTTACACAGCCAGTTATTTCTGGGTGTGGTGCTAAGTATCTGAGCCTGGATTTGATCCCCAGGTCATCCCGACACTGGAGCCGGTAATCTTACTCGCTGAGCCACCTGGCCGCCCCTACACTGTCATACCCTTGGAACAAATTTTGTCTCCAAAGTACAGTGCAAATGTACCATCTCCTCCTCACCCAGTCCCACATATCTGAGGATGGGCCTAGACATCATGGTACCAAGTAATATAAAAGAGCAAGAGGACAGACTGTCTATAAAACCTCGTCCAAGGTAATCATTTCCTAGGGAAAAAAATTCTTCATATGATTCCTGTGCTATGTAAACAGAATAAGGAAGAACAGGGGTCAAATACCATTGAGTGTCAGTTTTCCAGTTTTAAAACCCCACAAAATTGTTGATGGCTGTGTGGGTTATTGGGACCAAAAAAATCCCTACCCCTCCCAAAAAAAAATTAAAAGTCAGAGGTGTCATGAGGAAAGAACAGAAAGTTTTATTCAATTCTCACGAGAAGAGGGTATCCCTTCCACCAGTATAAACCAGCAGAATGAGGTATATTACAGAAGACAGAACAAGAATTTATACCCTAACACTGTCAAGTCCCCTCCCACCTCTGTCCCTTCTCCCATTGACAGGCTTACAATCTGAGTAGAAATCTTCTCTAATGATAAGGAACAAAGATACCCTCCACTATCTCCCAGTGGCTGGGAGGCAGGCTTACAAAGAACAAGGAAATAGGGGATAGCCAATCCAAATGTACCTATCCTGGGAAATGCCAAAGTGAAGAAGGGTGAAGGGCTCTAAGAGATTCCTAAAATTCCTGAAGGGCTTAAAGATGATTGACAGCAAGGGAATGGGGGAATGGTCCTAGGTTGTGTAATTTCTTAGGAAACCCAGGACTCAGGTCTGTCCAGTCTTACAAAAGTCTGTCTCTGGTTTTGAGATAGTTTCTCTCCCTTCTCCTCATTCTGAAGAGTCTTCACAGAGGGTGCAGAGAGAGTGTACCCACTCATGGTGAATCTGCTATGCTTAGAAAAGGGCTGATGTAGGTTTCACCACAGTGTTATTTTCTAATGTCAATTCTTTGGATAAAGACATCTTGATGGAGGGTCACTGTCCAAAGAAAATTTCACACTGGTTGTAGGGGCAGAAGGTCCAAATATTTTAAAAGTGATGCATAAGTCAGAGAAGAAAAAAAATCATTGAGGCATTTGTATCCATGGAGGTTTTGGGACAATGAGGAAGGATGTTCTTAGGTTCAAAAAGTTTATGAAAATGTTGAGTAGATTCAAAGTTTGACGTCAGTTTTTCTTGTTTATTAGATTCTACATCAATTCACTTTTGAAGAAAATGCCACTTAGTGGCTGCCTACTCAGTCTAGTGCTAGGCTCTGGAGGGAGGTGGGAGGAAGGAAAAGAAGGGGAACAGTAGTGACTGAACTGGGCTCCTAGAACCAAGTAGACTTGCTCTCTTCTTCTCCTTTCATTTCCCCTCACCTTTGTTTCAGTGGAGTCTACTTCACTAAATTAGGAAATACTTTTTTTAAAGCAAAGTCAATATGAGAGTGGAGACTGGCAAAAGGTCATTGTGGTACTATGGAATAGGCAGTGGAATTGGATTCAGGGGATGTACTGCCTGTGATGTACTGCCCTCCTGCACCCCCCATCCCCCCAAAGGCACAAGTCACCTTGGCTTGAGTTTCCTCCTCTTCAAAATGAGGCACTTGGGGGTCAAGTGAGTAACAAGTTGAAGACTGGAAGGCAAAAAAAGAACACACCAAAAAAACTAAGAACTTGCACTCATTGACCTCGAGCCCCTTCAGTGCCATTCTCCAACCTCCCCATACTATAGCTAGTGGGGCTGTACTAGAAGACCCAGTAATGGGAATGTAAATTTAAAGATTTTCCCTGCCCCTAGGCTAAAGTGCACCTGGAGCCTGGGGTGGGAGGCTTGTTTTTCAGTAGATACTTCTTGATTGGCCAGTGGGTTCAGAAGGTTGTTACATTCTCTGAGCCAGGAGAAGGCTATATAAGCCCTGATGTGTAGCTTTGTTTTGGGGCTCACTTTGAGAAGTATTCTGTGATTTGATCAGATGAGATTCTGGGAAGCCGTTGTTGAGAGCCCCGCCTCGGCTTTGAAAAACCCAGATGTTGATTGGGTATGGATGTAATCGTTGGACAGTTTGGAAAACTGTCTACTTGATCTGTTTCTCTGTCTTGATAATTCTGTCTGTATATTCTGAAGTTCGGGGTGCTGACGTTTTTCCCCTGAACTAGGTAAACGATACATATGTTTGACTGATTAAAGTAAGCTTGTTAACCCATTTTGAGTTGCTTTCCTTTATCAAAGCAGATCCAAGAACCTGTGTGAGCAGCCACCCTAGGGACGCCGGGGTGCTTGCTGCTACAGGTGTCTAGACTCTTTGTTTGATCATGGTTCTCAGGTAGACCAATAGTTTTTAAATTCTCTCTCCTGGATCTATTTTCCAGGTCAGTGGTTTTTTCAATGAGATAGTTCACATTCCCATTTTTTTTCATTTGTTTGGATCCATTTTATACTATCTTGATTTCTCATAAAGTCATTAGCTTCCAATTGCTCCAATCTAATTTTTAAGTAGTTGTTCTGTTCAATGACTTTTTGAAATTCCTTTTCCATCTGGCAAATTCGGCTTTTTAAAGCATTCTTCTCCTCATTGGCTTTTTGGGCCTCTTTTGCCAATTGAGTTAGTCTTTTTTTTAAGGTGTTATTTTCTTCAGTGTACTTTTGGGCCTCCTTT
>NW_027187113.1:132903-182937 GCF_028583685.1 Petaurus breviceps papuanus | reverse complement strand
CTTATTGATTTTTTAATAAAACATCCCTGTTGAAAATACATTTAAAAGACAATAAAGTCAAAACTTCTGCATCAAAAGCCTCCAAGAAAAATATGAATTTGTCACAGACTATGGAGGAGTTCAAAAAGAATTATGAAAATCAAGTAAGAGACGTAGAGGAAAAATTGGGAAGAGAAATGAGAGTGATGCAATACAATCATGAAAAATGAGTTAACAGCTTGCTAAAGGAGACCCCTCAAAATACTGAAGAAAATAACACCTTAAAATAGACTGACCCAAATGGCAAAAGAGGTCCAAAAATCCAATGATGAGAAGAATGCCTCAAAAAGGCTGCTTGACCAGATGGAAAAGGAAGTTCAAAAGCTCATTGAAGAAAATAATTCCTGCAAAATTAGGATGGAACAAATGGATGCTAATGACTTTATGAGAAATCAAGATTATAAAACAGATCCAAAAGAATGCAAAAATAGAAGACAATGTGAAATATCTCATTGCAAAAGCCCACTGACCTGGAAAATAGATCCAAGAGAAATAATTTTAAAAAATTATTGGACTACTTGAAAGCCATGATCAAAAAAAAGAGCCTAGACATCATCTTTCAAGAAATTAAGAAAATTTGCTCTGATATTCTAGAACCAGGGAACAAAATAGAAATCGAAAAAAATTCACTGATCATCTCTTTAACAAGATACCCAAAAGAAAACTCCTAGGAATATTATAGCCAAATTCCAGAGTTCCCAGGTCAAGGAGAAAATACTGCAAGCAGTCAGAAAGAAACAATTTGAGTTTTGTGGAAGCATAATCAGGATAACACAAGATCTAGCAGATTCTACATTGAGGTATCAAAGGGCTTGGAATATGATATTCTGGAGGCCAAAAAGCTAGGATTAAAATCAAAAATCACCTACCCAGCAAAACTGAGTATAATGCTTCAGGGAAAAATATGGAAATTAAATGAAATAGAAGACTTTCAAGCATTCTTGATGAAAAGGCCAGAGCTGAACAGAAAATTTGACTTTCAAATACAAGAATCAAGAGAAGCATGAAAAGGTAAACAGGAAAGAGAAAAAAAAGAACTTATTAAAGTTGAACTGCTTACATTCCTACATGGAAACACAATATTTGTAACTCATGAGACTTTGAGACATGTAACTCATGAGACATGAGAGTGTGAGGATAGTCGAAGGGAAACTATATATGCGTATATGTATTTATGTATATATACATACATATGTATAGATGTTTATGTGGGTATATATGTACTTGTGTGTATATATATGTATACATAGACAGAGGGCATAGGATGAGTTGAATATGAAGGGATGATATCTAAAAAATAAAATTAAGAGGTGATAGAGGAATGTATTAGGAGAAGGGGAGAGACAGAATAGAGTAAATTATGTCATGTAAAAGAGGCAAGAGAAAGTTGTTACAATGGAGGGCGAGAGCAGAGAAGTGAAAGGGAATGAGTCAATCTTACTCTCATTGGACTTGGCTTAAGGAGTGAATAACAAACACACTCAACTGGGTACCTTACTTTACAGGAAAGCAGGGGGTAAGGAGATAAAAGCGGGGATGATGGAAGGGAGAACAGATTGGAGGAGGGGGTAGTCATTAGCAAAGACTTTTGAAAAGGGACAGAGTCAAAAGAGAAAATAGAATAAATGGGGTAGGATGAAGGGAAATATAGCTAATCTTTCACAATATAACTACTATGGAAATGTTTTGCATAACTGCACATGTATAACCTATATTGAATTGCTTGTTTTCTCAATGGGGGTGGGTAAGTAGGGAAGAAAGGAGAGAATATGGAACTCAAACTTTTAAAAATGAATGTTAAAAATTGCTTTTACATGCAACCAGGAAATATTAAGATATACAGGCAATGAGGGAAAGAAATCCATCTTGTCCTACAAGAAAGTAACAGGGAAGGGAGGAAGGAGGGAGGTAGGGAGGATATAACAGAGGGCAGACTAGGGGAAGGGGTAATCAATGTGCTTGTCATCTTGGGGTGGGGATAGGGGAGAGATAGGGAGAAAATCTGCAACTCAAAATCTTGTGGAAATGAATGTTGAAAACTAAAAAAAAAATTCTTGGAGGAAGTGAGATCCATAGATCTAAAGTGACTTGTTCAAAAGACACAAACAAGGTAGTAACTGCCTTATGATTTAATCTCAGATCTTCTTGATTTCAAATGAAGCACTCTATATCATGTTGACTTTTTAAAAATATGGATATTTTTTGTTTCTTACATTATTACAGTAATCCAACATATTTCTCCACCTCCCCCAGCGGAGTCATCCCATGACAAACAGTGTTTTTTAAGAGAGGAAAGAAATGTCAGAACAACTGATCAATATGGAAAAAGTTCAAAAACATGTAATTTTTAACATTTGTGGACTTCCTACCTCCACAAAAGTCTATTTTGGGGATTGTAAGGGTTATGGGATTTAAAGATCTTCCATGCCCCATTGGACTTGCTGATGTAGCAGGAAGGGGTGGAGAAAGAGGAAGTGGAAGCCAAGCTAGAGTTCCTGCAGTGCCTAGCAGTGGCAGCGACGGCGGCAGCAGCAGCAGAGGCAGCAGCAGCGCGAACCCCTTTTTGAGCCAGCCAGAATTTCTGCTAAGGACTTCTGCTGAGGACTGCCAGGGGCCGGAGCTGCTGGGAGCGAGCTTTCTGTATGCTGGGTGGTTGCTGTGAGTGGGGAGAGAAGGACCTTTGCCTGAGGTAGCCTGTTCTGTTTCAAAGGCTTGAGAATGTGGGTGCTTTCTACTTTATCTACCTGTGCCAATTTCATAACTACTCTGATGGCTTTGACTTTCTGGTTTTGGGACTCGGTCATTTGGTGTTTTTAATAAATGTTCTCTCTTTATCCCCCATATAGAAAGCCTGATATATTTTGTGATTAACAATTACATCAGCATATCTATAATTTCCGTAGGCATTGTGAATATTGCATTGCTGATATAGGGATGTCTTTATTTGACTCCTATTTAATCATCATAATTTTATTGCATTTATTTTTTTTATTTTTTTGGTATGTTGTTGTTCTTTCCATTTACATTGTTGAAGTTCTTGTGTGTATTGTTTTCTTGGCTCTACTTACTGTACATCAATTCATATAGGTTTTTCCATGGTTCTCCATGTTCATTTCTTATAAAACAATATATCTTTAAACTATTATTATTTAAGAATATTAATTTCTTACAAAATGATAATATACCATTGCATTCATGTAATGCCATGCACGAGCAGCTTTCCAGAAGAATGCTACTGTGAACAGCTTTTAAGATTCTGATTACACAGTATAGTGAACACTATTTATTAAGTAACAAATCAAAGCAAAACATTCACAGAAAATCAAGGGACAGCATTCACAATATTACAACTTATCACAGAAAATCACAATATAGTATTCACAACAGCTTATCATTAAAATGGCCACATAGTTTCCACCAAAGTGGTCCCTATATTTAGAACAAAGAACAACCATCTCAAAGTACAATAGTCAAAGTCTTCCACTTATGGGGCACACTAAATTACTCGAAGTACAATAAAGTCTTACAATCATGGGGCACACTAAATTAACTCAATCAGTCACTTCTTCAGCAATCAGTTACTAAGTATCATTAATCACTAAGCACAATCACCACAAAATACACAAACCCTCCACCCCTAGGTCACTAGTAAACTACAATTTTATCATTACTCAGTATCCAAGGAGAAGTCTTTTCATCTTGGCCACTTCTCTGATTCCCTGGATCCCCTTCCATGGTCCCAGATTCTACCTGGATTCAGCAGAATGTCACTTGGGTTCAATGGCAGACCGCTCTCAGTTCCTTGTCCAGCTCTCTGGGTAGGTCCTAGTCCACACTGAAGTTCACAGGGTCTAGTCCATCTCAAATCCTTCACAATTTCTGCTCCTGGGAATTTAAGGCTCAACCAAGCCACAAACAGACAAAGTCCCTGCATCCCAGTCATGCTTCCTCAGCCTTCTGCAGCTCGTTCAAAAAATCAGAATCACCTTATCCAGCCTGGGGGGAGGAGGCTCCTGTGCTCCTCTTCAAAACAGCTTCTGCCACCACATTCTTGTCCCGAGAAATTCTGATTATGCCTCTCTGGGGCTTTTCTTATATACACACAGCATTAGCTTCCTGTTTCAGGCAACCCCTTCCTGTTACATCAGCAACAGGAGACAGGAGTTCTACCTTCTGTTTCCCCAACAGAGGCTTGATCAATTACAAAGTGCTAAGTACCTGCTTCCTTGCCAATACAAAGTGGTCAAATTACATTACCATTATAATGCATGTACCTCAATTTGTTTAAACATTCTATAATTGATGACCATCGACTTTATTTTCAATTTTTAACTCTCAAAAAAAGTGCTGTTATAAATTTTGGAGTATATGGGGACTTTTTTCTCTTCATAGGATTCCTTGGGGTATAAATTCAGAGTAATGGTATGATTAAATGGATAGTGATATGATCTGTGGATATTGGACAATATGGATAATGATCTGATAAAATGGATATTGACATTTTAGTCTCTTTAATTGCAATATTCTAATTACTTTCCAATATAGTCATACCATTTCATAGCTCCATCAACAGTGTGTGTAGGGGTACCATTTCATAGCTCTATCAAAAATGTATGTTGGCCTTAACCTTATCGGATCTAAAACTATTATAAAGCAGCAATCATGGAAGCTACTTGGTCCTAGCTAAGAAATAGAATGGTGGATCAGTGGAATGGATTAGGTACATAGTACATAGTAGTCAATGACTATAGTAATCTACGATTTGATAGACCCAAAGACCCCAGCTTCAGTGATAAGAACTCACTATTTGACAGAAACTGCTGGGAAAACTGGAAAATAGTAGGGCAGAAAAATGGATCAACTACTATAACTAGGGCATTAATAGATACTGGGGCAGAGGCCTCCCTTATATATGGAAATCCTGATAAATTTAAACATGAAACTCCTATTATCATCGCAGGACTGGGAGGGGTTGAAATATCGGTCATACAAGTTAAACTATAGATGAAAATTGGACAATTCCCTAAGAAAGAATATACCATGGTAACTGTACCCATTCCTAAATACATAACTGGAATAGATATATTGAGAGGTATGACTTTGAATTTACCTGAGGGGAGATAACAATTTTCAGTAAGGAAGATAGGAATTAATACAGTTTTAGTGGATAAAATGAAATGGACCCAATCACCTTACCTGAACCTTTTGAAGTAATTCAAAACTTTATCTTGTGCCAGGTGGGAAAATCAAATTGCCAATACTATAAAGGAATATGTTGAGGCAGGAGGGTTAGTCCCTACACGTACACAATGGAATAATTCTGTCTGACCAGTACAGAAGTCAGATGGATTGTGGAGAATTATAGATTACAAACAACTGAATAAGGTGACTCCTCCCTTATATGCTGCTGTTCCAGATACTGTTACTTTAGTAGAAAGGATCCAGAAATATGAAGGGATTTGATATGCAGTTACTGATTTAGCCAATGCTTTTTTTTTTTACTGTCCCAATAGATTATAAACACTGGGACAAGTTTTCTTTCACTTGGCAGGGCAGACCCTCTTGCCACAAGGATATCTGTATAGTCCAACTATTTGTCATGTGATTGTGACTGAACATTTGGATCACTTAGAACTGCCTGGTATACAGCTTAACCACTACATAGAAGATATTTTGATACGGCAAAAACATGTAAAAGAAGTGGAGAAGAGTTTGACATTTTAATTGAGCATATGAAAAGCAAAGCGTGGGAAGTTAACCCTGCAAAGATTCAAGGACCATCTCAAACAGCAAAAATTTTAGGCATACAATGGAATAAGGGTCTGTGAAAGATTCTCCTACAAGCCTGACAAAAGATTGAGGATTTTTGTATCCCCACCTATAAGAAAGAGGCCCAACAGTTTATAGGATTATTTGGATATTGGCTACATCATATACCACATTTAGGGTGGATATTTAAACCCTTATATAAGGTTACTAGGAAGAAATATGAATTTGACTGGGGACTTGAGCAGAGTAAAGCTTTGGAAGAAACCAATGCTGCTTTACAGTTGGCCTTAGATTTATGATCTATGCAAAGTGACCCAGTGGAATTACAAGTGACTATATAGGATGAATATGCAAACTGGAGTTTATGGCAAAAAGAAAGCTGAAATGTACCCTTAGGATTTTGGTCTAGGAAAGTCCCTTCATCTGGAGTTCAATATATCCCTTTTAAAAAGTAGTTGTTAATTGCATATTGGGCTTTGATAGAAACTGAACAACTGACTCTGAGCTATGAAGTAAAATTAAGGCCTGGAATCCCAATTATGACCTGGGTAATGGAAACCCCAGCTTCCCACATAATTGGACATGCATAAGAAGCTAGCATAATTAAATGGAAATGGTATATTCAAACCAGATTAAAACAGGCAAAGGTGGAGTTTCTGCTTTACATGAATCTAAAGCAAACACAGATACTGAGAAATTATACACCCCTTGAACCAAAGCAACATTGGTATAGTCCTTGGTACAATGAAATGAGGAGTATGATGGATGAACTGAATAACGAAAGAAACATGCAGGGTTTACTGATGGGACAGCAAAATATTTGGGTCATAAAAGACACTGGAAAGCAGTAGCGTATAACACATGTACTACAGACTTTGGAAAGTACCGGGACAGGAGGAACTACTCAATATGCTGAACTTTTGACAGTCCATCAAGCCATTAAAACAGAACAAGGACAGTGTCATATATTTACTGATTCATGGGTGGTAGCTAATGGTTTGGCTACATGGATGCCCATGTGAAAAAAATCAAATTTGGGAAATTCATGGTAAAAATGTCTTGAGGCAAAGAATTAGGGGAAGATATATGGGACATGTCTTTGGTTACTAATTTCTCAGTTTTTTATGTAGATGCTCACATGGCCCTCACCACGCCAGAACGTGAGTACTGTTCACATGCTGATCTACTAGCAAAAATTGCTACTCAACCTATTGTCACTACTATG
Source organism: Petaurus breviceps papuanus (assembly GCF_028583685.1). Taxonomy (NCBI): domain Eukaryota; kingdom Metazoa; phylum Chordata; class Mammalia; order Diprotodontia; family Petauridae; genus Petaurus; species Petaurus breviceps. The sequence goes on along the minus strand of NW_027187113.1, from coordinate 175,904 downwards.
AAACCAATTGATGATCTGGTACTATCAAAATGGGTGCATCAAACTGCCTGCCATTTAGGGGTCCAGGCCACAGCCTGGTTGGCACAGGATCAAGGTATGAGTATCTCACATTCATTGTTAAAACAGGTATCAGAGGAATATCATATATTTCAACTGAAAAAGGAATGAACTGTTCCTTGGGTAGTAACTGGGGAGATAGCAAGGGGAAAAGTCCCAGCCCACATTTGCAAATAGATTATTTTGGACCAATACTCCAAGATAAAGGATACAAATTTATATGTACTTGTACATGTACACCTTGTATATGTACACCTATTCAGGTGTACTAGTGGCTTGTCCTTATAAAAATGTGACCCAGAGAAACACCTGTAAAACTATAGATATCATAAGTCTATATTATGGAACCCCAATGCAGATTTAAAGTGACAATGGGTCACATTTCAAAGGTAATGAAATGAAGAGATATTGCATATTAAACAATATAGAATAGATATATCATATTGTCTATTATCCACAATCATCTGGGTTAACTGACTCCTGGGGACAGCTATGTGGTGCAGTGAATAGAGTACTGGCCCTGAAGTGAGGAGGACTTGAATTCAAATCTGGCCTAAAACACTTGACACTTAACTAGCTGTGTGACCTTGGGCAAGTCACTTAACCCCATTTGCCTTGCCTTCCCCCCTCCAAAAAAACCCCTGACTCCTCGAATGGGACCTCTTGAGGCAGGGACAGCTCTGAAGTAGTTATAGAAAAAAGAGACCTTTGCCCCTTACCCTAAGGGATTTGGGGTCTCATCTATTGGGGGGAGGAATGATGGGATATGCCCAAGCCACCACCCCAAGATACTGTTTTGTGTGTTTATTTTGTTTTATCTGTTATATTGTCGTGAAGTTTTGTTGATGCCAGTTACCCCTAAACTCCCATCAGCCTATGTTATGGCCATGGAAGATCTTGGGGCTTAATGTAATGGTAAGGGAATTTGAGGATCTTTCCTGTCCTTTTAGGCCTAAGGGAATTTGAAGATCTTTCCTGCCCCTTAATAGGTCTATGTTATCACATGGAGTCCATAGTAGGAGGAGCCTGCTGAAGTGTTGGGGCAGGAAGTGAGAGTGAAACAGAGCTGGAAGAGATATCAGGCAGAGCAGCCAGTGTGAGTGAAAGAGGGAGGATTTTTGCCTGGGAGAACTTGTTTTGGGGTGAGGTCTAATGGAAAGAAGGTTTGGGGATAGATGTTTGTGTTCCATGCTTTGGTGACATGTATGGATTTTGTCATAAAAAGTGCTTGCGGTATCAATGCTCCCTGCATTGGCAATGTGTACAGACTTCCTCGTTACTATGATGGATTTGGTTTACTAGTGTTTGAATAAATGTCTTGGTTTCTTCTTCAAGGAAGAGAGTTTGCTATATCTTGCAACTGAAACCTGGGAATATGCCTGCATATTGATAGCAGCTGCTATGAGTATTGCATTGGTGAAATAAACTCATTAAGGTAGAAGACCCAGGGACAGAAAATCTTGCATATCCCCAAAGAACTTCACAGATACGGTACTTCACAAAATTCTAAGCATTTATTATTCATTTTGAAGCAAAACACATCCAATTAAACACTTGATAGGTTTGTTTTTTTAAGCAATCGGGGTTAAGTAACTTGCTCAAGGTTACACAGCCAGTTATTTCTGGGTGTGGTGCTAAGTATCTGAGCCCGGATTTGATCCCCAGGTCATCCCGACACTCGAGCTGGTGCTCTTACTGCTGAACCACCTGGCCGCCCCTTGATAGGTTTTTTAACCATAGTAACAAGAATATATCGAAATATAAGTTAATTTTCCAATGATATAACTCTATCATTCTCTGGGTATTATTTTTCAAATTAACTGCACATCTTATAAAATAATTTACCCCAAATCACAATACAAGAAAAATTAAAAGCCTAACATAAACATCATGGATTTTAAAAACATAACACAAGACATTGCAAATCAAATAACACCAACTTGGTTGAATGTATTTCAGAATCATCTTACATAGATAATCACTTAATTTATCAATTTGGCATTCTATACTAATTACATTTCAAAACAGAATGGATAAATTACATTTTTAATTGTTATTCATGCAATTTCTAAGCATATTGCCTTAATGCCAAATATCAAGTGTATTTTCCATTAAGGTCTGATCTACCTATAGAGGCAAACATCACAATTATAATATAAGCACATCTCACTTCAAATGATCTATATTTTTATTAAGTTTTTAGGACAAATTCAATCAAATCAAATCAAAATTTAAAATCACAGTTACTAAATGGTTTCATTCAAAATCTCAACTTTTTTTCAAACATTTTCAAAGCTGCCAACATCTCATTATATAGCACACAGCTTTCATCTAGTTCCATTCCAATCATTTAAGGTGGTAGTCTCATGTTCTTATTTATTTTTTAATGATTAAAAGGGAGGAGGAAATAATCCCCAAGGGGATTAGCACATGGCACCCATATTGTGAGTGAAAAGAACCATCACTTCTTTCTAAAAGTGCATGAAAAAGAGAACAAAAAAATTCTAATCTGGTAAGTGGAAGAGATAGTCTGTTCTGGCTAGATGGCCAATGGAAGGAGGCTACTCCCACCCATATGGTGGGGGACCACAGAGTGTCTTCTCCTAGAGGTTGGTCCTTGGCCTCTCTCATGTGGGAGCCTCCATGCTAAGTGTTATAAAGCTTGCATAGAATAGTTTTATTCCCCAACCCATCCCTTCCTTTTGGAATGTTTGAACACAGTACTTGTCCTCAATCCAGTAAAGTCTTCTGGGTAGCCATGAGCGATGCCTTTTCATTTGCTTCCCTAGAGCCATACATGAAAGCATCTCAAAACAATGTACCTTTATCATATATAATTTATTTTTTATGTTTGTTTTTTTAATTAATTTGTTTGTTTCCTTTTAGTTTACAGGATTCAATTCCACAATTCTTTGAGTTTCACATTTTGTCCCCCTCCCTCCCTTCCCCCCACGACTGCAGATATTTTGAGAAAATTACATGTGTATGTGAATATCATGTGTGTATACACATAAAACCCCATTATGAACAAACAGCACAATCACATTAAATTATAAATCAAGACCCCTTTCTGTACATCCCTGGCTACTGGCAGTGAGGCTGCATTAGTAGAACCAAGAATATGACATAGACTTACATCAAAACCCACACCTGAACCTTAGTTTCCCCTCCCTCTTTATCGTGCCATGGAATGCCTAGCTCTGGGCTCTGAAAGTTTGTTCAGACCTCCATATACTGCTTGAGCAGAGTGCTTCAGGAGCAAAAGCCAGTCAGTGGCAGCAACCTGGAAGAACCTGTTCTGCAAAGTTCTGTACTACTGATGCTGAAGAAAAGAAGTTCTGAACTCCCAGTGTCAGGCCAGAGACCTGAAAAACACAGAGAGCGAGACAGGTCACCAGGACAAGAAACTGCACATGTGGGAGCTTTTCAACACTCCACCACAGCAGTTCTATGTAGGAAAGCTACCCTGTCCTATAAATCTGAACTTAACTATACAGGGCAGCAGAACGAAGAAGGCAAAAACAGAAGAACAAGAACAAGGAATATGAACATTTTTGGAAAGAAAGCCAGAACTGAAGAGATTATTTACCTCTTGAAAACCCCAAACAACAGAAGTACAGGAGTGAATAAATGCATCAGGCATGGATAGTAACAGCAACACAGTGAGGTGAAGTGGAAATTTGGCAGAGGTAACAATGAAGATGATGATGGGGTGTAATGTAATGCCAAGCAGGGGCAACTTTCCAAGGTTCAAAATACCAGCATAGGTGCTCTCTATTTTATTCAGTGACAAATTAAGAACAGAGAAGATCAAAATATGACATCATTCAAAATACAGCATTTACTAAGTGTGACTAAATAATCTCCAAGTACTACCCCACCCCAGGACCTTACATTCATTCAATCAATTACAAAGTCCCTGTTCTAAATACTACTCCACCCCTAGGCTGTACCTTCATTTAGTCCATCACAAAGCCCCTGTCTCAAATGGAGATTAGTTTCCAATCATAAGTAAAGTACATTCATTTGTTCAACCATAGAACACAAAAAGGTCAAAAGTTCCCCACCCCTGGATCACAATTGAATCTACCCCAGAGTTACAACAAGCTTAAGCACAGCACTTAATACCCAAATGGAGGTCTTTTCTTCATCTAGACATGAGGCAAGTTCTCAGCAATCTTTGTTCCTGGGGAGACAAAGCTTAGCAAGGCCACAAGATACATTGCCAGTCTCTTCATTAATTCATCCTCTGTCTGCAGAACAGTCCTAGGACTCCTGAAAACATTAGCAAAACCCTCTCCCAGGATTTCTGTAAACATACAACAAGAAAATCCTTCTTCAGGGCTTCGGAACCAACAGCCAGGTTCCAGGACCTCTGCAACAACAGGACTGTCCTTCACCAGTGAACAGTATTCACTCTCTGTCTGCAGGACAGTCTCAGGAGCTCTTAACCAACAGCCAGGTTCCAGGACTTCTTCAACAACAGGACTGTCTTTCACAGTGGACAAATCTGGCAAAACAACATCAAAACAAACAAAGTACCAGCAAAACAGCCATGTCTCCTCAGTCCTTGGCAGCTCCAGGGGCAGGTCTCAAAAGTCCTGGGCAATTCAAAGTGGCCCCCAGCAATCCTCTCAGTCTCTCTCTGCCTCCACAGGTGCTGCTTCCAAAAAGTTCTTCTGCCTCTCTCTTGTGTCTCTCCAAATCTATGTCACCAGCTCCTCCCAGTTCAGCACTCTCTTTTCACATCAACAAGTCCATCCCACAGGTGGGATTAACAAGCTCTGGGTTTTAACACAATCAATTTGAAAACCAAGTCAATACAGGGGGATCTTTATATTCCATTACTATCACATGGGGGTAGTACGGATAGAACTTGGCAATACCTTGCCTACAGGTAAAACCTTCCTTTTTGGGACCACATTACAATATGGGAAGGTACATAAAAGGGGAGAGGGGGATAAGGGAAAGAGAAGAGTGATACCTCAGGGTCAAATCAAGGGCTAGAAATGAAGGGAAGGTGACCTCTGTGATCTCAGAAAGAGAAGGGAAGAGGAGGAGGGGAGAAAGACTGAAAAGGAAAAAGAAGGGGAAAGATGGAGGCCTTACTTTGGAGGTGAGATGGGGTTCAACTAATGAATACTCCTGTGAGTGAAGGGAGATTAGGATTTTACACTGGATAAGGCCCAGGAATATTGTACTTGAAAAGGCCACTTACCCTGGGGGGTTGAGGGGGAACTGGAACCCCTGGGTCATATGGCACCTAGAAGAGTGGGAGAACATGGACAAAGGGAGGTTTCCAGGCAAATGCAGTAAAGTAACTGAAGGAATTTAATACTGTATTTGCAGGTGAAGAAGGAACTTGAAACTGAAAAGCTTCTGCACAGGCATTACTGCATCTAGGATAAGAAGGGAAGTGGTAAAGTGGAAAAAATGTGTATATATATATATATATATATATATAATTTCTCTGATAAGGGTTTAGTATTCAAGATGTGATATATATATATATGTATACACACATATGTATATATGTATGCATATGTATATATGTACACACACATATACATATATATCCATTTCGCAACAGGTGAATGGTCAAAGGATGTGATAAAAGTTGTCAAAAGAACAAAAAGAATTCACAACTGCATGAAAAATTCTCCAAATGACTAATATTAAGAGAAATTCCATGCAATTGAAACAACCATAAAGTTTTACCTCATGCTCTGAAAAATGCCAAAAATGAAAAAAACATGGCAAGAATCAATGTCAGAGAGGCTGTGGAAAAACAGGCACAATAATGCCTTGTCAGAATTGTGAAATGGTACAAATATTTTCTAAAGGAATTTGGAATTATGAAAATAAAGTAACTAAAATGTCCATACCTTTAGAACTAGAGATTCGAATACTGAGTTTATTTTCCAAGGAAGACATCAGTAAGAAAAAAATGTATACATATACTCCAATATACTTACAACAACACTTTCTATAATAGATAACAACTGGGAACAAAGTAAATGTCCATCAACTGGGGAATGTCTGAATATAATAGAATATTACTATGCTATAAGAAATGATGTGTGATGAATATAGAGAAGCATGGAAAAAAAACTATATATTGATTCAGAGTGATGTAAGAAAAAACAATATACATAGCAACTACAGCAATGTAAATAGAAAGAACACACATCAAAGTTATAAAGAACAAGTGGGACTCAAATGAAGAGATATGATAAAACATCCCAAAATAGCCCTCCATGGATGTGGAAGGTCTATAGGTGTTAAATATTACCCATTTTTTGGATACATGTATCAATCAGCTGTGCTAACTTTTTTTCTTCTTTTTTCTCTACAAAAAAAATACTATTTGTCATATGGGATGGTTCTCTGAGAGGTGCCAAGGAGGGATACATGGAATACTATAGTGATGTATGAAAGAGAAACTATCAAAATAATATCAAAATAAAATTTCAATAAAATATTTTTAAAAATTATAAATCAGCTTCACTTTTCTTCCTCTTGATTAACTGGTTGGAAATGCAGTGTTCTCTGTCCTTTTTCAGCATCTGGCAATTGGAGTATTCTAGTTAGTGGACTTCCAGGAAGAAAGCTCATGTTTTGTGGAGTGAGCAGGATGAACTGTTGGTATGGCTGGGAATGTGAAATCTTGACAATCATGTCCATGGCAATTTTTCTGTTGGCTGGGTCCATGTAGATATCAAATGCATCCAGGCATCTGAAAGGGGATTCAGTGATGGACCATAAAGTAAGAATGAAAAGAAAGTTTGAAAAAGAGTTTTCACTCCCTGATTGCATGTCACTAAAAGCAGCTTCATTTCTTTCTTTAGGCTGAACTCTTATAGAAAGGGTTTCATTTTTGTGATCAAAGGTCATTTCTCCTGAGTAGGCCCACTGAGATAGTAATTTATCAAAGTACAACTTGCATCGTAAAGCAAGACTTCTTCTAAATTGCTGGTATATTTCATATTTTTGTGCTGATGTTTGATCCAATGATTTAATACAACTTTTCAAATTCTTAACTTCAACATCTAGACCCTGATATCTTTCTTTTACTTGTTGGTACTGCCTTATTATTTCTTCTTTGCTTCTGTGATAGCTGCTTTCTGATTTTATCTTCTTTTTTAAGAGAATAATTTCTCTGTCATAAACAGAGGCAGTTTTATTAACTTCTTTTCGCTCTGGGCAGATGTATTTGGCCTGAGCAATCTCTTTCTCCAGGTCTTTCTCTTTCATAATCAGCTCTTCTTTTTTCACTTGGAGAGAATCCAGGTGTTCTTTAAGCCTATCTTGACAATGCAGCATGTATTGTTTTTCAGCATCCATTTCTAAATTGGCTTGGTTTAGTTCTTGCTTAACAGATTCTGTTAATTCTGAAACTTGACAAATTTTTATCTTAATGTTTTGATATCTCTGTTCAGCATCTAGTTTCTGTTTTCTTAAATTCTTCATTTCTTCCTTTCTAAATTTTACCTTTTCCTCAACTTCTTTGATCTGTTTTTTAATTTCTTGTGCTTCTTTTTCAAAAATTGAGATATCTATTGGCTGCTTTTCTTCATTCTCAAGATGTGTTATTTGCATAGTGATTTTTGTCACTCTAATCTTTATTTCTTTTAACTGTAGATGATGATTATTAATAATTTCTTGATTCTTCCTGATATCATTTTCAAGTGTACATGCATGTTGCTGATATACAGACAACTGTGCCATTGTATTTTCAATTTCTTTTTCCAAATGACATATTTCTATTTCCACATCAATCAAGTAAGTAGGTCTTAATTTTTCACATGAGTAATAGCGTTTCTCAAACACCTGGTCACCATCGGCAGTGAAAGCTTCATTACAGTTCTTGGGGGGCTTCTGAGCCTGCATTACTGTTCTAGCCAAAGAGTTACTTTTAATAAGCAGCACTGACTCTATGCCCCTCATGTCAATCAAAGCATTGGCCACCACTGCATTACTTATTTCTAAAGCTGTGAGAACTGTTGGAAACTCTGGGTGAAAAGCTGCTCTGTCTGCTACATCATATACCTCACTTTGAAATGCTGTCACAATTATCTGTGGTCGTGGAGAGCCCAATGGATAAAACTTTTTCATTAGCCCCTGAAGTACTTGTTCATCTTTGTGGTTGTTACAACAAAAGGCAAGAAGAAGGTCGTTTAAGCAGGACTCAATAGCCAAAGCAAATTCAGGGTGTCGAAGATGAATGTAAGCTCCTAGTGGGCCTATAGGTTTGGAAGTAAAGCACCCTTGTCTATGGGCCTTGTCTACTGCTTCAAGAAGAGCTGTAATTTGTGGTTCAAATCGTTTTAGTGGATCACTTTGACAATCTTTTAATCGGTTTAGCTGTTGTTGCTTATCATTCAATATTTGCTGTATATTGGATATTTCTTCCCTAAGTCGAGAATGTTCTTCATTGTCTTTTTCTACAGCTTGCTGAAGATGTCCCATCTCTTGAACAAGTGAACGTCCTTGATCCTTAAAGTTCTTTATCTTTTCCCTCAACATAAAAATTTTTTCTTCTTTTTCTGACTTTTGTTGTTCAATATTCTTTTTCAGGTCTTCAATTTGGTTGCATTGTTGTTTTGCCTGGTCTAATCCTTTAAATTCATTTTGGGAAACATTGTATAAAACTTCAGCTTTTTTACAGGCCTTTTCTTTTCCATTTACATCTTCTTTTGCCTGAATACATTTGGTCTCTAATACAGTGGCTTCTTTGTTTAACTCTTGCAACTTTTCCTGAATGTCTTTAAACTTCTTGGCTGCTTCATTAAATTTTACCTGACAGGCCTCCAATTTCTGATTTAATGTGATAGTATGCTGATCTCCAGTATTTATATTACTTATCATATCTTCAATTTGTCTTTCACATTCATTCACTAGTGCCCAAACCTTCTCTTGTTTCAAATCCTCTAATCTCTTCCTTGAGGCAACCATACTCTGGAAAAGCTGTTCTATCCCTATGCCCTGATGTTTTAATTCCTGAAGCTGCTCTTCCCGTTGTTCTATCTGATTCTGAGTACTGGCCTTTCTCTCCAAAATGCATAAGTAATCATCATTCATCTGTTCAAGCTGGGTCACTTTCAGAAAGAATTTGTATCTGTCACCATCATTTCTGGTATGCAATAACTTCCTGCCTATCTCCTGCTGTAAAACAGACATTGGATTATCAACCCGTATATTAAAATGATCAAGAATGGCAATAAGCTCTGCTTTCTTAGAAGAAACCAGGTTTCCTGCTTGGTTGTTTAGTTTGTAACTTGCAGTACCATTTACACTGATGCATTGCTGCACAGTTATTGAGTTCCCATACAGGTCAGTTTTGAAAGCATCTTTCCCTCTGTTACTTAATGTAATGGAGATGTTGGCTGAAACCTCTCCAACTTTCACAAACTCTCTCAAAGATGATCCTAATGATCTTCCACCAAGACCAATGACTAGAGCTGACAGCAATGCAGTTTTGCCCTTATGTCCCACCACAAAGTTAACATTGGACCCAAATTTCACTGGTCCGAGCTTGGCATGGCACATAAAGTTCTCTAGCTGAACACTCTCAATAATGCCGATTTCTGCTGAGGCTGAATGGGAAGCAGCAGCTCCATGAGAAATATTCTGGACCCTCTTCTTGTCCTCATTCGAATCACTCTCTGGCCCTGGCCTTACTCTTTGCTGCTCCTCTGCAGCTGGGAGGATGTGGTCCTCTTTCCTCTGAGCCATTGGGTCAGTGACAGAAGAAACCTGCATGGATGGGACGACCATATAGTGCAGTTTCTAGGCTCCCCTTCCTCCCCTTCCTCTCCCTCCCCCTCTGTCTCCTCCCCAAGGAGGCTCAATCCGAGGGCGACTCTATGCGGCCCTGGAGGTCCCCTTTTAGACCATTAGAGGCGACGCCCAGGGCCACTTCCCTGCTCTAGTACGGGGACAAGGTGGAACCCACCTCAGAGCCTCCCCTTCTCCGCAACCCCAACCCCGACCCCCCAGGCTCAGGTGTGCGAGTACAAGCACCAAGGAGGCCCAAGACCACACAGTCCAGCGGAGGAGGAGGCAGTGGTGATGTTCAGTCTTCGTTCCGAAAGATCCGTTCCCCCCACCTCCGCGACTCGCCCCCGCCATGCACACCCGCTCCCCCTCACTAACACTCGAGCCCGTGCTGCAGGGTCCCCTCACCACTCAGCCCGAGATGATCGGCAGCGACAAGGTCCAGATCCCAATCTGTAGCAGCGACTCCACCATAAACTGCTTCCTGCGTCAGTGCGGCAAACTCGAAGAATGGGCAGGAGCTGTGCGTTTGCACTCTCTTCTTACTCAGACTCCTCAGTCTGTGGTGACAACTCCGCAGAAGCCCTCCTTCTGCGCTTGCGCAGGACGCTGGATCCCGGGGGCGGGTCTCTAGCGGCCAGTGTTCCGGAGTGACAGCTTCTCCTCCAGGTTTCTCAGCTGCCTCTCCCCGCTACCCCCACCCTCTTACACATATACATTGGCAATCCTGGGGCCAAAAGGAGATTTCCAGCAGGCAATGAAGAAATGATGCATCCTGTGGCTCCCTGACTGCTTGTCCTAGCTGCTCTCCTTCCGTGCCTCTCCCCCTCCTAGGGTTCCCCGATCATACCTGGCCGGAAACGCCCAGATCTCCTCCACCTTCAGACATTCCTCACTGTCCTGAGAACCTCCAGTCCTTTCTGGCTCTGTCTCCTCTGGCTGGCTCTCTCTCTGTCTCTGTCTCTCTCTCTCTGTCTCTCTCTCTCTCTCTGTCTCTGTCTCTGTCTCTGTCTCTGTCTCTGTCTCTCTGTCTCTCTGTCTCTCTCCTCTCTGTCGCTCCCTCCCTCTCTCCTGTCTCTCTCTCTGTCTCTGTCTCTCTCTCTCTCTCTCTGTCTCTCTCTCTGTCTCTCTCTCTCTCTCTGTCTCTCTCTCTGTCTCTCTCTGTCTCTCTCTCTCTCTCTCTCTCTCTCTCTCTCTCTCTCTCTCTCTCTCTCTCTCTCTCTCTCTCTCTCTCTCTCTCTCTCTCTCTCTCTCTCTCTCTCTCTCTCTCTCTCTCTCTCTCTCTCTCTCTCTCTCTCTCTCTCTCTCTCTCTCTCTCTCTCCTTCTCTCCTTCCTTCACCTCTCCTCCCTCTCTGTTTCCGTGTGTGTCTGTGTCCGTCTGTCTGCCTGTCTCCTTTCCGTGACAGGACAGATATTTGAAATTCACATCAGACACTTTTTCTGTTTTGGTATATGGTTTAGCAACTCCTTCTAACATTTTCTTGTGGTGGGCAGCTATTATCCAGGCTCCTTTGTTAACATTGTTTTTTCTTGAGCCTGCACACCATGATTGTCTTTGGTCTCAGAGAGACAACCAAATAACCATCCTTTTATTAAAATGCTGACATTATTAATAAAACTATTAAATTACCCAGAAATTATGTCTCTGGAACCTTTTTACATGCCACAGTTACTGCAACCAAGAAGGGATCAGAGCCTTGCACTCTAAATTCTTAACAAAACTTCCCTATATGTCTTGGGCCCAAGTGGAGAGTTTTTTGTTAGGACTCTGGCTGTGATCTGACTCAACTTTTTCACTAGTAATTAATTTTATCTGGTTATGTTTATATGTTTTGTGTCTATCTGTTTTTAACACTACAGCTCTCTAATTTTAACTTTCACTAATAGAGGGTCTTCTGAAATGAGCTACAGGTTCAGAATGCTTGCAAATGAAAACTTCTGCCAAATATGGCTTTGAAAAGAAGTCCTATTTTTTAAATTGAGTTTTGGGAGTGTTTATGGCAGAGATGTGGGGAGCCACTTGAGAAATTTTGAGGTCCACTTTGGGACTGGAGGTTGGCTATTCCAGTCTTCTTGCTAATTTTAAAGTTAACATGCAAGCATGGGCCAAAAAAATTCTTTTTTTTATATTTAATGTTATTTATTTGTGGAAAATAAGCAGAGTACATTGCTTTTTCTTACAATATTCAGATAAAAAAGAATCAGTAACTATCAACTTAACAGTACCAGTTGAGGAGAGCATGTACCATGTATAGCATGTACCATGCCTTGGAAGTCATAGCAATAGGTGTGGCGAGGTGGCGCAGTGTATAGAGCACCGGCCTGGAGTCAGGAGTACCCGAATTCAAATCCAGCCTCAGACACTTAACATAAAAACTAGCCGTGTGACCTTGGGCAAGTTACTGAACCCTAATTGCCTTCCAAAAAGCCCCCCAAAAAAAGTCATGGCAATGCATAGGCTGGCTACCAAGGAGTCAGCATGGACCATTGTGCTTAAATCAAAGAATGGATATATTGGGCCTATTTGCACTGGAAAACATACATTCATTTTGATGTTTTGCCATTCTTGGCACAGATAAGATTGTACTCTTGGGGGCAGTGGTATCGTGGTTGTTTTAAGTACTAAACACATTCAGGCAAATCCATTTGATTTTTCTTTCTAAGACCCAAGGTCACACAGCTAGTAATGTAGGGGGCCAGATTTGAAATCAGGTCTTACTGACTCCAGGCCCAGTTCTCTACCTATTTCACCAACTAGATATCACAAAAATACACACACAAATGCACAAATACATACATACACATTAAGGAACACACACACACACACACACACACACACACACACACACACACACACAAAGGATGGAAGCCTAGTGGATGGGGCAAAATTGAGGAAGTCTATAAAACACAAACAACCCAGGGGATATTCTAAGAATACACACAAACACACATAGAAAGAAGACTTAATGGAGGCTCACAGAGCCAGGGGAGAGACCAGGAGCACAAACACAGGAGAGAGACAGGGAGAAGGGGATACACAAGGCTGAAGGAGGGAATGGTTGGAGGTTGATGGTGGAAGAAGTAAGTCACCCACAGTCTGAGGTACACATAGAACTGAAGTTGAGGGTTGGGTGGGAGCAGGGGCAGGTAGAATTCACTGGCTGAGGACAGTGTCTGTCTCTAGGAAAGTTAGGCCAGAGGCAGGAGGTCTGGTTAGGGCTTGCGCGCAGCAGTAGGTCACCCGAGAGTATGATATAATTCAGAAGGTGGAGCCCATAGCCCCTACATAAGGAATCCTCCCAGGCTCCTGTGGACTCAGGGCACTTACTCTGCTTTGAAATCTTTCTTTTTTTCTGATTTACATCATTTATTTCCACCAGATTTTGAGTTACAAATTTTCTCCCTGTTTTTCCCCTACCCACCGCCCCAAAATAACAGTCCCACAGGCTATCCTCTCCTCCCATCTGCTCTCTCCCATATTATCCCATACCCCTTTCGACTTTTCCAGTGGATCTCTATGCCCCAGTGCCTGCATATCTTATTTCCCAATTACATGTAAAATAGTATTAATAATAATAATTATATATATATTTAAATATTTGATTTTCAAACTTTGAATTCCAGATTCATTCCATTCCTCCCTAGTCACCCTTACTGGGAAGATAAGCAGTTCAGTATAGGTTGTACATGTGTGGCTAATGCAAAACAATAACATAGTAGATATATTGTAAAAGGCTGACTATATTTCCCTCCCTCCTATCCCACCTCCCACTTGTTCTATTCTCCACTTTGATCCAGTCCCTTTTCAAAAGTAGGTGCTTCCAACTTCCCTTCCCCCCCCCCTCTGCCCTCCCTTCCATCATCCCCCATCTCATCCCCTTCCCCCCTACTCTCCTGGAGGGTGATACCCTATTTAGTGTGTATTTCATTCCCTCCTCAAGACAAATTCAATGGGAATAAGGTTGACCCCTTCCCTTTTACCTTCCTATTCTTCCCCTCCATTGTAACCATTTTCCCTTGCCTCTTCTATATGAGATAGTTTACCCCATTCTGTCTCTCCCCATCTCCTCTCATTATATTCCTCTCTCACTTCAAAAAAATTCTTTCAGGTAAAAGTTTCATTGAGAGATCTGGGTTTTTAAGAGGGTTTGATGAGTCTGGCAAACTGTGAGAATACTAACTCTTGTAAAAAGAAGGAATCTTGGGGAGCACATTAGGGTTGAGAATGGTTAAAACTCTGCTCAAGAAGAGGCAGCCCTCTTAGGATTTTCAGGCAGAGGTGTATCCTGAAGGAATTAGGTAAAATGTAGGATTGAGTATGGCAGGGAAAAAAAATTGCTCTGAATGGAAGCAGGAGGCAGATAGGTAAGTAAAAAAAAAACTGGGTAGAAAGCTCTCCCAAGAAAGTAGTTTTTACCTTAACTTAGATTTCTATATGTTTTCGCCTATATTTTGTCTTTAAAATATGGCCTGTATTTGCTAGGTGTGGGGAGCTGAAAACAAACAAAAAAACAAACACCATAAGAATTAGGAGTTTACAGTTTTGGAGGTGAAATCAGAGAAATAGATCTCTGTCTCAGTAAAAAGGTCAAGTACCCCCCCCCCCCTTTGGATTTAGCAAGTGTTAAAGATCTAGACCAAGCAATCTGAAGATAGCTAGGGCTGAGGAGGGAAGTGGCTTAGTTAAGAAGTCATTTGGCAAAGGGGATTTTTTTTTTGGTTACTCAAAAGTTAGATAAATTCAGTTTTAATTGAATTCCAAAGCTAAAGTTTGTAGTATAGAAATGGAATGAATGATTTTACTAATCACCTTGATTTACTTGAGGTCCCTTATTATCCAGGAGAGTCTGAAATAACCTGGAAATCAAAATCAGCCATTCAGGGGGGTGGAGTCAAGATGGCAGAATTGGAACCAGTAACTTTTCTAAGCTCCTCCATGAATTCCCTTCACTAAACTTTAAAAAGTGAATCTGAATGGATTTCGGAGGTTCAGAATCCACTGGGAGACAGAGCGTGGCAGAATCCAGCCCAGGAAAGTGCCCACATGGGTCTGGGAAGGGGTAGTGTGGAGCACGTGGGGGCTGCAGCAGCTTGGACTAGAGATCAGACTACAGCAGAGAGAGAAGGAGCACCATGCAGACTCACCCACCCCAAGGGTGATTGGTAGCCATCTCACCAGCATCTCACCAAGGGTCAGGAGGATCCATTGGAGCTGAGTAAGAGAGGGCTCGGGGGCCCTCAGCAGAGACAGTAGCTTCTTCTGGGGCTATCACCCCCTAGCCTGGAAGTTTAGAAACTGCTTGCCTGACCTAGAAAACCCAGAGATAAGTGTCCCACCCAGAGTGAAATCCAGAGACAGCGGAAATAGCCTCATGTTTGGGAGTCATTGAGAAGGGGTGTAACTGAGACAGCAAGGAGTCTGAAGAGAAGAGAGGGAGGGGTCCGAACAAGCCCTACCTCACTTGACCAGCAAAAGCCTGCTAGAGCGGTAGCCCAGGGGCAAAGAGGCAGAAATCTGGAGTGGACAGACCACCCTGTGTGGGGTACAAAGACCCTAACCCAAACTGACTACTTGGAGACCTCAAAGTGAAGATAGGAAGTTTTATTAGAATCTCTCAAGAAGCAGGCAGTCCAGTCAATGGAACAATGCCCAGGAGCAGAGGCCGACAAGCTGGGTTAAATAAGAAAAGGGTTACAAACATTAACATAATTATTACTAATGAGGCTCTAATCTTGTTGGATAATATACATAATACATGAAGTTCATTATGCTGGCACATTAATAATCTTAGAATACTGAACCCCCTTCAGTCTTACCCTAGACACATTGTTATTGGGACTTGAGTGCCCCAAGGCTACTGTCTGTTTCTTGATTGGTCAAATCCACCTGCTGCTGCCAGCTCCTTTCCATTCTTCATTATTTTTAGTATTATCTAGGAGTTTTAGTCTGGGAACCAGGGTCTGAGCTTTTTCTAAACTTCCCAAGGTTACTGCCTGGTCTTCCTTATGAACAGTCTTGTTCAGCAATTCTTGCAGTTCTATAGAAACTTAACTCTTTTATGGTAAACTGGGTGAGAAGGACTGACTAGACTAGAGCAACTATACAGAAAGATTTCTAAAGTTTCAAAGTCACATAATTTCTAATAAAAATGGAAACTTAGGCCTAAGGACTTACTTTACAGAGAGTCTTTGAGAAACCACACTTTTACCTGTCCTATACAACCCCTCCTCCACAGAGTACTCTGTGAGCATCAGCTTAACTTAATGGAAACACTGAGAACCCTTGCCTTGGCCTCGATCTACACACCCAGAGACTACAGCACACAAAGCCAAAAACCAGGCACCTAGCTCCCAGCCTGAGAAATTAGGATATAGGAAGTTACAATGGGAAGGAAGGAAACTGAGGAGAAGGGCAAAACAAATAAATCGATTAGAGCTTATTATGGCGAGCAAGAACAACAAAATACAGAGGACAGCATGGATGCTATACTCACAGTTGAGACCACAGAAGGAAATATGAACTGCTCTCAAGCCCCAAAACACTCTTGGAGGAGCTCAAGAAAGATTTTAAAGGCCTTATTAGGGAGGCCAAAGACAAATTTAAATCTACAGTGACCAAATTGGAAAAAAGTCTCACTGAAGAAAAAAAATCCTTAAAAAGTAAAATTAATGAAGTAATTGGAGAAAATACCTCCCTAAAAAACTAACCAAAGAGAATAATTCACTAAAACACAGAATCAGTCAAATTGAAGCTCAGGTCTCTATGATGCTCCAAGGGTCAATCAAACAAAAAATGAAGACTGAAAAATTGGAAGAAAGTGTAAAATATCTCACTGGAAAAATAACTGACTTAGAGAACAGATCCAGGAGAGATAACTTAAGAATTATTGGTTTACCAGAAAGCCATGATGAAAAAAGCAGCCTGGACAAAATCTTCCAAGAGATTGTCAAAGAAAACTGTCCTGAAGTCCTGGAATCAGAAGATACAATAGTTATTGAAAGAATTCACCAGACTCCCGCTGAAAGAGATCACAAATTGAAAACTCCAAGAAATATAGGAGCCAAATTCCAGAATTACAAGATTAAGGAGAAAATACTGCAAGCAGTCAAAAAGAAACAATTCAAATATTGTGGAACTACAGTAAGTATCACACAGGACCTAGCAGCATCTACATTAAAAGATTGGAGGGATTGGAATTTGATATTTCGCAGGGCAAAAGAACTAGGCCTGCAACCCAGGATTAACTACCCAGTAAAACTGAGCATCATCTTTCAGGCAAGGAGATGTTCATTTAATGGAATAAGGGACTTCCAGACTTTCCTGATGAAAAAGCCAGAGCTCAATAGAAAATGTGATCTCCAATTACAAGACTCAAGGAGGACATAAAAAGGTAAACAAGGAAAAAAAACACTCACACATACAAACATGCACACATGAACACCCAGGCACACATGCACATAACTTGGGATGCAATAAGAGCAAAATATTCACATCCCTATATGAGAAGCTGATAACTGTCAATATTGAAATTTAAACGATTATCATGACCCTTAAAAGGGTTATACATAGACAGAGGATATGGATATAAATGAACTAAACTGATGATAACAAAACAAAACAAAACAAAACAAAAAAACCTTATAAAGGGGGTCAAATGTACTGCAATGGGATAAAAGGAAATGATGAGAGAGAAAAAGGTAAATTATGCCATACAAAGAGGCATAAAACACACGATAGTAGAGGGGAAGGAAAGAGGGAGAGGAATATCACTTGAACATTATTCTTACTGGTTCTGGTTCAAAGAGGGATCAACATAATCAGTGAAGTTTAAGATTCTAACGTGAAATTCCACAAAAACTCATTAAATAGAGGGAAAGGTGGGAGGGAGAGGAGCACTGTATGAAATTTTTTTCTCATTGGTTTGGGGTCAAAGGGGGATTAACATACTCTGATAAGTATAAAAATCTATTATGTCCTATAGGCAGTAGGAGAGTAAGGGAGGGATAAAAAGGGGGGATTAAAGGGGAGGGAAATAGTAGTAAGGGGAGGAGGTAGGTAAAGAAGGGGGGGGGGTTACCGGAGGGAGGTGATGGTCAAAAGGAAAACCCTCAAGGAGGGGAAGGGAGAAGGAAGAAACAAAACCATAAGCAGGGGAGGGAATTGGATGGAGGGGAAAGGATAGAGAGTCATCATTATTGTGAATGTGAATGGGATGAACTCTCCCATAAAACAGAGGTGGATAGCAGAATAGATTAAAAACCATAATTCTACAATATGCTGTCTACAAGAAACACATTTGAAACAAAGGGATACACACAGGGTAAAGGTAAAAAGCTAGAGTAGAATATATTATGCCTCAGGTAAAGTAAAAAAAAAAGCAGGGGTAACAATCTTTATCTCAGATAAAGCAAAAGCAAAAATAGATCTAATTAAAAGAGATAAGGAAGGAAACTATATCCTGCTAAAAGGCACCATCAAGAATAAAGAAGTATCATTACTTAACATATATGCACCAAGTGGTGTACCGTACAAATTCCTAGAGGAGAAGTTAAGGGAATTAGAGGAAGAAATAAATAGCAAAGCTATACCAGTGGGGGACCTTAATCTCCCCCTCTCTGAACTTGATAAATATAATCTCAAAATAAACAAAAAAGAAGTTAAGGAGGCAAATAGAATTTTACAGAGGCTAAAAGTGATTGATCTCTGGAGAAAACTGAATGGGGATGAAAAGGAATATATTTTCTTCTCAGAAGTTTATGGCCCATACTCAAAAATAGACCCTGTTGTAGGGCATAAAAACCTCACCATTCTGTGCAGTAAGGCAGAAATATTACATGCATCCTTCTCACATCATGATGCAAAAAAATTATATGCAATAAATGGCCATGGAAAGACAGACTAAAAACAAATTGGAAATTAAACAATTTAATCCTAAAGAATGAGTGGGACAAACAGGAAATTATAGAAACAATCAGTAATTTCATTCAAGAGAATGATAATAATGAGAAAACATACCAAAATTTGTGGGATGCATTAAAGGCAGTTCTTAGGGGAAGTTTTATATCCCTGAGTGCATACATGATTAAATTAGAGAAAAGGGAGGTCAATGAATTGGGCATACAATTGAAAAACCTAGAAAAAGAACAAATTCAGAATCCCCAATTAAATACTAAATTAGAAATATTGAAAACCAAATGAGAGATTAATAAAATTGAAATTAAGAAAACTATTGAATTAATAAATAAAACTAAGAGCTTGTTTTATGAAAAAAAAACAATAAAATTGATACACCCTTAGTCAATATGATAAAAAAAGAAAGAAGAAAACCAAATTATGAGTATAAAGAATGGAAAGAGGGAATCTACCTCCAATGAAGAGGAAATCAAAATAATAATTAGGAACTATTTTTGCCAGTTGTATGCACATAAATTTGACAATCTTAGTGAAATGATGAATATTTACAAAAATACAAGTTTCCCAGATTAACTGAAGAGGAAATAAATTACTTAAACAACCCCATCTCAGAAAAAGAAATTGAACAAGCCATCAGGCAACTCCCTAGGAAAAAATTCTCCAGGGCCAGATGGATTTACTAGTGAATTCTATCAAACATTTAAAGAACAATTGATTCCAAAACTCTATAAACTATTTGGGAAAATTAGTGAAGGAGTCCTACCAAATTCTTTTTATGACACAAATATGGCACTGATACCTAAATCAGGAAGAGATAAAACAGAGAAAGAAAATTATAAACCAATCTCCCTCATGAATACAAATGCAAACATTTTAAATAAAATATTAGCAAAAACTAGAGCAACTTGTCTCAAGAATAATACATTTTGATCATGTAGGATTTATTCCAGGAATGCAAGGATGGTTTAATATTAGGAAAACCATCAGTATAATTGATCATATCAACAATAAAACTAGCAGAAACCACATGATTATCTCAATAGATGCAGAAAAGGCTTTTGACAAAATACAACATGCATTCCTATAAAAAACACTAGAACGTATGTGAATAAATGGAGCCTTCCTTAAAACAATAGGTAACATCTGTTTAAAACCATCAGAAGCATTATAGGTAATGGGGATAAGGTAGAAGCATTTCCCATAAGGTCAGGGGTGAAACAAGTGTGTCCACTATCACCACTCTTATTCAATGTGGTACTAGAAATTAGCTGTACCAATTAGAGAAGAAAAAGAAATTAAAGGAATCAAATTAGGCAAAGAAGAGATGAAGCTATCACTGTTTGCTGATGATATGACGATATACTTAGAGAATCCTAGAGAATCAAGTAAAAAACTACTTGAGACAATAAATAAATTTAGCAAAGTTGCAGGATATAAAATAATCCCACATAGATACTTGGCATTCCTATATATTTCCAATGAAATTCAACAGCAAGAGATAGATAAATCCCATTTAAAGTTACTGGAGATATTATAAAATATTTGGGAATGTACCTGCCAAAAGAAACCCAGGACCTATATGATCACAACTACAAAACACTTTTCACACAAATAAAGTCAGATCTAACTAATTGGAAAAAAATATCAATTGCTTGTGGCTGGGTCAAGCTAATATAATAAAAATGACAATTTTACCCAAATTAAATTCTATATTTAGTGTCATACCAATCAATTTACCAAAAAACTACTTTACAGAGCTAGAAAAAATAGTAACAAAATTTATTTGGAAGACTAAATGGTCCAGAATATCAAGAAAAGAAATGCTAGGGAAGGTGGACTAGCTAGACTAATATATATATATATATATATATATACTTCAATCCGTATTATAAAGCAGCAGTCATCAAAACTACTTGGTACTGGCTTAGGAATAGAAGAGTGGATCAATGGAATAGATTAGGCACACAAGATTCAGCGGTCAATGACTATAGTAGTCTATTGTTTGATAAACCCAAACACCCCAGTTTTGGGGATAAGAACTCACTATTTGACAAACCTGCTGGGAAAACTGGAATATAATATGGCAGAAACTGGGCATAGACCATTATCTAACACCATATACTAAAATCAAGTCTAAATGGGTTCATGATCTAGTTATAAAGGTTGATACTGTAAGCAGTCTCCTAAAACAAGGAATAGTTTACCTGTCAGATTTGTGGAGAGGGAAAGACTTTATGACTAAGCAAGAATTAGAGAGCATTATAAAATGCAAAATGGATAATTTTGATTACATTAAATTGAAAAGCTTCTGTACAAATAAAGCCAATGTAACCAAGATTAAGAGGTTGGTTGGAAATTGAGAAAGAATTTTTACAACCTATGTCTCTAATAAAGGACTCATTTCTAAAATATACAGAGAATTGAGTGAAATCTATAAGAATACAAATCATTCCCCAATTGATAAATGGTCAAAGGATATGAACAGGCAGTTTTCAGAGAAAGAAATTAAAGGTATCTATAAGCACATGAAGAAATGCTCTAAATCACTATTGATTAGAGAAATGCAAATCAAAACAACTCTGAGGTACCACATCTCACCAGTCAGATTGGCTTAGATGACAAAACAGGAACATGACAAATGCTGGAGAGTATGTGGGAAAATGGGAATACTAATGCATTTCTGGTGGAGTTGTGAACTGATCCAGCCTTTCTCGGAGAGGCATCTGGAATTATGCTGAAAGGGCTATAAATAATTTCATACCCTTTGACCCAGCCACCTCTGTGGTTTTTCCCAAAGAGATCATAGAAATGGGAGAAAGACCCATATGTACAAAAATATTTATAGCAGATCTTTTTGTGGTAGCAAAGAGTTGGAAATTAAGGGGGTACCCATCAATTGGGAAATGGATGAACAAGTTGTGGTATATGCATGTTATGGAATACTATTGTGCTATAAGAAATGAGGAGCAGATGGACTTCATATTTATGGAGAGGTTTATATGAACTGATGCTGAGTGAGAAGAGTAGAGCCCAGAGAAATTTGTACACAATTTCAGACACAACATATGTGTGATGACAAATTTTGACAGATAGGACTCTTCTCAGCAATGCAGTGATATCAGTCAATTCCAAAAGACTGAGGATGGAGAGAGATTTCTACATACAAAGAAAGAACTAAATAGAACTGAGTTTGAATCCAGATTGAAGAAAGCTGCCTGATCTTTTTCTTTTTCTTGTTTGGTTTTATTTCCTCTTTAACATTTTTCATTCCATCTGATACAATCCGTCTTTATAACGTGACGAATGTCTAAGGTGAAAGTATTTACAGATCCTATTCTTGATTGTATGCTGCCATGGTGGGAAGGATAGGGAGGGACAAAATTTGCAACTCAAGGAATTGTGGAATTGAATCTTGTAAGTAAAACAAGTAAACAAACAAATTAATTAAAAAAAAAAAGGAAAAAAATCAGCCAGTCAGGAGACAGAATGAGTGTTGCTGAAGTTTGACATACCAATGATCCTTTTCTTTGTCCACTGGGTGAACCTGGAATACCTCTGTTGGGCCAGCAACCACAGGGCTAACTCAAACTGGTTCATACCAGTTCCAAATGGACAGAGTTTATACAAACATCCTGGTTACAGGTGTCCTGTATTGCTCCTATTCTCCTGTCTCTCCTTGTTATAAAACCATATAGGTTGTTGTGTTTACCCTTCATTTTCAAAGAGGACCATGGCATCAGGGAAATGATGACATGACTTGCAATTGACGTTGATTTGAGGGAGAGGAAGCAAGGTCACCAGCTTCACTTTCTCCTCCAGGGCCATCTGGATCCAGTGACCAGATATTTATCAGGATGACTGGAGATGACCCAGAATGCAACCCTGGCCCTTTTACTCTAAGGCCTTTTCAAGTGCTGACTTAGAGTGAGGTAACACCCATTCAGTGATTAAGAAATGAGTCAAGAGAGCCTCTTTAATTAGAAAAAAAGAGAAAAATGAAGCTGGGACCATATCAATCACTCCCTAAACCCCCAATCTTTGAAGAAACAGACTAGGTTCTTACTCCTCTCCAAGCATGCGTGTGCTATACTCACCCAAAAAATGTTTCCCATGTTTGCACTTGAGCTGGCCTTCATTGCCTCTGTTCAGGCAAATGCTGTAATACATTTCATTATTCTTCCAACTAATCAAATGGTGTGAGAAGCAGGACTACATTGTGGGTTTGGGATGTTTGCCCACTACCACCACAGAGACCAAGGTTGGTCATCAGGATCCCCTCATGTTCCAATCTCTCCAGGTGATTGTATGGTGAGGCTTGTTGTGCCCCAATTCCAATAAAACTGTCAGAAAGCTATCAGGATTGCTGGCCCAAAGAGAAACAATTACTATTTACATTCATTCTGAGCCAGAGGGGCCCCCAAAATAAGCATTAAACAGTGCTTAGAAAGCAACCTATTGTTGTCCAATCAATGGGAGTCAAGTGAATTGGGTTTAAGGCATAGTAAAACTTATTCTTTTTAAATTTTTTTTTACTTTTAGTTTACAACATTCAGCTCCACAAGCTTTTGAGTTCCAAAGTTTCTTTGCCTCTTGAATGGTAATGGAATTTGAACCCCACAATGGGATGGTCTTGTTGATATGACAAGAAGGGGCTGAACTGGGAGGAGCTGGTGTCATGTTTAGAGAGAGGCCCGAGCAGAGAGAGGCCAGAAGGACTTCTGGGAGCCAGCATTTGGAGGCTGCTGCTACTGCTGGAGAGAGAGAAATGATAACTGAGGACTGAACTGGGAGGAAGCATGACTGTGGTGCCGGTATTTGGTCTGTCTGTATTGATTTGTCAGATTCATCTGCTGATGTAGGACCTTGCTGTTTTTTCAGAAGTCCTGGAACCTTGATGTTGGTTCAGAAACCTTGAACGAGGATATTCTTATTGTATGTTTACAGAAATCCTGGAGGAGGTTCTTGTTAATGTTTTCAGGGGTCCTGGGACAGCACTGATCATTTGTGCTAATTCCTCAGACCTTGTTGTTAGGTCTAGGTTTATTTCATAGTCAGAGAGTGAATTGATGAGGATGCTAGCAGTGTGCATCTGTGTTTTGTCTTTGTTAAGCCTTGTCTTCCCAGGAACAGAAACTGTTGAGAACTTGCCTCAGGTCAAGATGAAGAAAAGACCTCTCCTTGGGTATTGAATACTGTGATGGTATTGTAACCTAGTTGTGACCTAGGGGTGGATGGCCTTTGTGGTTTGTGACTGACCAAATGGATATACTTTGCTTATGACTGGAAACTAATCTCCAGTTGAGATTATCCAGGGGTGGAGTACTTTGACTTTTGTACTTTGTGATTGAACTGAGAACTTACTAAATGATTGAGTTACCTTGTATTTTGATTTTCTCTTTTCTATGAATGTTTTGGCTTAATCTGTTGCTGAATAAATGGTGAGTTACAATGTTCGTAGTAATCAGAACCTGGAAGTTGCTTTTGCTTGGCTTTAAAACCTCCGCTTCTGTCCCTGCTCCCCTCCATGTTGGCATGCAATCTGATATAGGCTCTACATATACCTTCACACCAAACCTCAGTCAAGTTGTAAAGAACAATTACAACCAATAGAATGAACAAGAAAGAAGAAACAAAACAAAAAAGAGAGAGAACAAGTAGTTTGCTTCAATCTGCATTCAGACTCTGTAAGTCTTTCTTTGGATGTGGATAGCCTTTTCCATCATGAGACCTTTTGGAGGTGTTTTATAGCCTCATAAGGTGTTGTATAGCCTTACATGACTGAGAAGAGCACAGTCTATTAAAGTTAGTCATCACAGATACTGTTGTAAGATAACCCAAACCACATGGCACCTGATTTGGAGCCCACCATTAAGCTACCATTAAACCCCTTTATATTTGTCTTTGTTTTTATCATAAACCCTGTAACTGCTTGTAACAGCTGAAAGGTGTAGTCCTGGGTAAGAGTTACCTGCCCCCTTTATCTTTTCTTATGTTACAACTTCCCTAAATCAGTAAGCCTTGAAACAGCAGCATGTATAAGGATTAGGGTGCAAGCCTATGTAGAGATCATGGGGAAGTCTATGCTGACCAAACAAGGTCCTCCACCCAAGATGTTGACCAAGCAGGGTCCCCCACACCCTTCACCAAGAACAGGACCCTGACCTGTTCCATGACCCTAGCCTGTTCAGGGAATTCCACTGCCCCTGTGCCCTCCACCCTGTTCTAGGAAGGACCCTGATCATGTCATTGTACCCTTGCACCATGTTTTCCAAATTAGCCCTCAGCTATAGATACAACCAGTGGCTGTTCTTGGCTTCTGTATGTCACTGCTTATGCTAGCTCCCCTCCCCAATTGTGGTTTTCACCTTTATAAACTCAGTCTGTACCAGAATACTGGGCTGCCTGATTTGAGTGTATGCTCTGGGCAGTCGAGCTCTTGGATCAATAAATCCACACCCAAAATTTCCCTATACCCAGGCCTCAGTCTAGGTCTTATTCTCTTCACAACAATACAATGTGTCTATAATTGTGTACAATGTTCTCCTTTTTCTTCATAAGTCTTCACAGTCTCTCCAGGTTATTATGAAGTCTGTCTGCTCATTATTTCTTATAGCAGTATAACATTCTATTAGAGTCATATGCCACAACTTGCTTAGCCATTCCCCAATTGATGAACATCCCCTCAATTTCCAGTTCTTTGCCATCACAGAAAGAGTTGCTGTAAATATTTTTGTACATATGGGTTCTCCTCCCACTTGTATGACCTCTTTGGGGCACAGCCCTAGAAGTGGTATTGCTGGGTCAAAGGGTGTGGGGAGCCAAGCTCACCCAGGGACCCCTGCTCTTCTGTGGCAGTGTCTGAGTGAGTGGTAGAGAGGAGCTCTGCAGGCCAGCAGCAGAGCTGAGAAGGAAAAGTTAGGTGAAAAGATAGATAAAAGATTACTTAAGCAGAGGTTGACAATCATAAACAAGACAGGACTCCAGTATGGTGGAAAAGAGTCAACTTTATTCAGCTAAAGATCTTCCCTGCCCCTAGGCTAAAGTGCACCTGGAGCCTGGAGTGGGAGGCTTGTTTTTCAGTAGATACTTCTTGATTGGCCACTGAGTCAATAAGGTTGTTACATTTTCTGAGCCAGGAGAAGGCTATATAAGCCCTGATGTGTAGCTTTGTTTTGGGGCTCACTTTGAGAAATGTTCTGTGATTTAATCAGATGAAACTCTGGGAAGCCATTGTCCAGGGCCCCCCGGCTTTGAAACCCAGATGTTGATTTGGTATGGATGTAATGGTTGGACAGTTTGGAAAGCTGTCTACTTGATCTGTTTCTGTATTGATAATTCTGTCTGTATATTCTGAAGTTTGGGGTGCTGAGCTTTTCCCCCTGAACTAGGTAAATGATACATATTTGACTGATTAAAGTAAGCTTGTTAACCCATTTTGAGCTGCTTTCCTTTAACAAAGCAGATCTAAGAACCTGTGTGAGCAGCCACCCTGGGGACGCTGGAGTGCTTGCTGCTACATATGTATAGTGTAAAACTGCATAGTCACCATAAGCCACTACCTTTGTGATTACACTGTTGTCCTAGTTCCCGTTCACCTCATACGTGATGGCCATGTACTCTATCCTTGTTATCAGGGTACGAGATGTTCCAAACCTCCCTAAACCTCCCTAGAACAGGATGGAGCAGTCCCAAGGCTTGTATTTATTACTACATTGCTACATTATGTTAGTTTTCCCTGAGAACACTGCAAGCGTCCTTGTTGGCAAGCATCCTCGTTCCCAAGGTGGGAGCTCATACCACAATTTTCATGGGGATGTTAAGCCCATGCCTGTGAGCCTTCCTGGGGGATGGGGAACCAACCCGAGCCTGTGTAGCAGGATCTTATGCTGAGAGGGCTTATTCAGCCATCAAGGTCAGAGCCCCAGTGACCGTGGTCCTCAATATCTCCCCCTTTCTGTTGATGAAGGAGAAGGTAATTCAGTTCGGTGGCAACCTCACACAGAGCTCGAGTGCAGCACCAGCAACATAAGGAACAATGCAAATCACAAGGACACACAATATAATCAGGGGAAGAAGGGGTGAAAGCAATGTATATAGCCAATGCAAAAGACTTAACTCTTAAAACGAATCCCAATTTGTAGTGCCAAATCATCCACCTTAATTTTATCCAGGGAGACCTCATTGATATGGGAAATCAATTTATCGAATTGTGCCTAATCCACTCACATGGAGTTATTTCTAAAAGTTCCTAACAAACGATTTTAACTTTTTGCCAATCATAATAAGACCTAATATATTTCACGGGTGTAACACAAATAGGATGAAATCTATAATCACAGTTCAGCAAAACTCAATTTTTGCAAGCTTGTCTTTCACAAATTCTACTTTTTCCTTTAAGTCATCTATTTTTGCTGAAAATCTCTACTTTATTATTTTACTTATATATAAGGACACAGAGGTTGAAATTATCAATGATAGTAGACAAAATATTAGTACAAATCCCTACTAGATATACATAGAGCAGGAGTACAATGAATGCAAACAATATTCCATACAGAGGAGTCATACATAGAGAGGTGTATTCATAAGTACATTGGAGAAGGAGAATAGAAGACACAGTTGTATATAGTCCCAAGAGTGAAAGCCCAGGAATCGCTTTTGTGCAGGTTCTCCTGAAGTCTGAAACCAAAAGAGGGTGGTTCTACAAACAGTATAATGACATCATAACCATTAATACATTGTTTGAGAGTACAGTTAAGGCAGGGTATTTTCCAATAAAATGTAGTATGGGCTTATACCGTCTATAAATGATTTACAGTAAGGAAGGCTTGAGGGGGCCAAATACATGTAGCTACAATTAGAGTTATATATGAAACAATCGACATGACAGGGGTAGGTGTCTCAAAACATAAATCAGGATGGAACCAGTTCAGTTTGTATAGAAAGCAGAGTGATCACAGCAAGAAACACAAATCCTGGGATAAAAGGTTTCAGTTCTTTGGGTAGATATAAAAAATGTTCAATATGTCCCCATGGGGACACAGATTTTTTGTTTTGTGTAGCGGCTGCATTAGGAAACCTCTTCTTTATTCCCATGTTCTGTCTCTGTGACTTCTGCTACTGAAGCTTTTTAATCTTTCTGGGTGATTCAGAGTACAAGCCCTGTCATTTCTGTTCTGGCACCCTCACTGGTCGTTCCCCAGCTTCTGGAAAATATATAAGCCCAGCCTCACCCCCACAGTAAAAATTCCCCCCATTACCTTCATTTGGGGGAGTATGCACCTTTCACATCTTTTAATTGCCGGTGTATACTCATTTTTAGCGATGTTTTTATTTAGCTAATATATTTTGGGTGTATAAGCAGTAGCTAATATAGCCAATTGCTTCCCCCTTTTTATTTTAGCAAGTAGGTTGTAATATCTTTATTATAAGGGGTATGCCTGTAATTAATATTATTTAAAAATGATCACAGAAAGATTGAAATAAATTGTTAGTGGCAGAAACTTTATAAGCATTCAATTGTGTCAGAATGCCCATAGAAGCAAAAAACTGTAACATATGGTTGAGCACATTTTTATTGTGTCCCGTCTGAAGGGAAGCAAAAGTAAAAGAAGAAAAAAGTATCTATTATAATATGCATATATGATAATGTACGAAAGGGAGGATAATGAGTTACATCCATCCCATGTGGGTCAAGGATGAGTAGTGGAGGAGTAATAAAAGCAACACATTGAGTGCAGTTTTTAATGAATCTGTCTAGCTTGTTCCTTAGTAATATGGAATTATTTACATAAAGTATATGTATTTCGATAAAAATAAGAGTGAAATAATGTAGTACTAAGAATATTTGGGGAAAAAAGTTGGAAAAACTTGAATTTTTATTAATAGTTGCGTTATTTAGATAAAGAGACCTAGGAAGTGAAGAATGAACTGCAATATAGGTAGTGGCCTCTATCTTATAAGAGCTTGTAATTTCTGAATCTGTATTCTGAGTGTATTTACCAGTATCAAATATGTTGGCATATGTACACTGAATATTTGCTATCTGACAATAATAAAAGGAAAAGAAAAAAAATCATTTAACAGTAATATCATAGCTAAAAACTTTGTATAATAAATAGGAGTAAAGTGAGTAATAATAACTTTATAATTAGAATCAAAGTAGTAAGCTATATTTCTAGTGTAAAGATAGTAAATGAATCTGATCACAGTACTTTAATCACTATTGATATTAGAATCTTCTTGAGGTGAGCCTTAAGTAGTTAAAAAAATTCTTTTACCAAATCATGGCTCATAGCCAATTACAATTAAAAGTTTTTATTCCCATGGAGCTGTAATAAACAATAAAGATTTACTAGGTTTCTCCTACATAAAGAATTTCATTTAACATTTTCCTTTCTCAAATTTCTTTTTAATATTTTGCAACTTTCTTAGCAAGTTACAATTAAAACAAATTCTTTTCTCAGGCCGAATGACCTTGCCTCTACAGATAGTTTCCATGGACTTTTGGCAGTTTTACAACATAAGTAAGGTTGATATGCATTCTAAGCAGGAGAGACTGGGGGGCTAATGCTTATGCCCCGGCGTTGCTAACTCTCACACATGGAGGAGGAATGTTCTAAATAAACAGAATTAATCTGAAATAAAGTTTTCACCCAGTCTTCTCCTTTCTATATACATTAATCAATCAATTTTAGGTTTTTAGCATTCAAACCATAAAATAACTCAATTAATAATCTTACAAGTTCCAAATAACTGATAATCAAATTGTTTTAGTTGAAACCTCTCTAACTTCATGTAGATGAGTAAATACCTGATTTTCTATATGGCTTTGCTTATCTAACATTGTTTCTGGCTTACAATGATCCCTACATGACATTATAACATCAATTTTATTTCCAAATCATCACTTGGAAAAGTTAATGATGAAAAAATGGGTTTATCGAGTGCAGAGGTTTTTCTCCTCTCCTCATGGCTGCAGAGCCTGATAGTGGATGTAGGGGTTTGAATTGGAGAAGTCTATCTTGCTTGCTTAAAGGTGTGGGCTTCAGGGTGGCTCAGGGCTGTTGCTAGTGGGGTCCTTGATAACTTTAGTATGTTTCCTCCCTTTTGCCAGATTGGGGAGGGTAACTTAAGTTCCCTATTAATCTTCAGCACTCTCTTTTTAGCCTAATCTGGGACGAGGGCTTTAATGAATTTTTGTACAATGTTTTTTTGCTGACAAAACTTTTACTCCAGTTAACTGTATTTATATGTTCACTTTTTAAACAATTCTTTGAAAGTGAGAGCTTTTATTCTTCCAGCAAAGGAGTCAGAAATGGTGCCGTATTCTTTCTCCCTCATAGCAGAGCTCAAAACTTCACGTTCTCTATCAGATCTTGGAAAATATCTCAATTTGCCTAAATGGAAAATAGTATAATAACTTTATCTTATCTTTAGAATCAAATTAAGAGTGACATTTTTACTTTTCAAGTGAATTTAATTGATCCACCGTTGTATTCCCAAATGTTCATCTGTTTGCCTCTTCGATCTGAGGGAAAAAGTTTCCTTATTATTTCTTGTCGCCTTTTTCTCACTCCACTTGGCCAGAGTGGAATGAAGAGATTTTCAAACTTTTAAAAATCTTAAAACTTCTGTTCACATCTTTCGTGCAAATAATTTTTACCTATCTTAAACTTTCTACCCATGCTCCTCTCATTGCTACATGCTTAAACTTTCTTGCTTTTCCTACTGTCATCTTTTTTTTTTGCTGGACTTTGATTAAAGCCCCTTTTAAAACCACACATATCTTATTTCTTTCTAATTTTAACCTGACACTGATCCTACACTCTTTGACTTACCATAACCATCTTATAACTTGTAAATAAAATACTTTGTTCTTTTTCTGGAAGAGAAAGAAGGGGAGAGAAAGGGGGAGTGAAAGAGATAACATTTCATGAAAAGTTCAGCAGTCCAGGTGCATTTTAAATCTTACAGAATGACAAATTACTCTCGCTCATTCTCACAAACACACATAAACAAAACAGACAGATACACAAAATAACAGAATGGATCACATAGAATTTGTAGGAGAACTCTTGAAAAGATTAAATAGTTGCTGGCTCTCCAGATAGTAATGGAAGCCAGGTAAGACTTGATAATATTAGATAACAGTTTCATGACACTGAAGTGTTCAAGCCACCTCGGGCACTTTCATTTCTGATGTTAAACATATCATTAATATATTCCATAGAAAAAGGCAGAAATAGGGAAATGCTGGAGTCCCTCTTCCATTAGTCCCTCACTCCTCTCCCTCCTGGCTGGTTCCCAATTTACCAAATAGGGACAACATTCCAAGAGTTTGTGTAACTGACTGTTAGTGATAAATAGCCCTCTTTCTTTTACTAATGTTTTAAGGGTCTTAAATAATATTTTTCCCCTGAAAATTTTCTGAGACCAAGCTTATCTGCTTACTTGTTACTAAGTTTCCTACTGACCCAACTTTAGCCTAGTGAATCCTCTGCAGAATAGCCTTTTGTAGGGGGGTGAGAGTACTGTACTCTTGCCGCCTGACTACATCCTCTTTAGGGGTGCACACATTCTGATATGAGGGACAGAGAGACAGCACAGGGCCAATTATTTAGATCTTACTTAATTTGTGTGAAAAGTGTTTTTTAATTGTGTTCACATAGTTCCTGGGTTTGTTTTGGCAGGTAGAATACCAAATATTTTATAACGTCTATGGCAACTTTGGATGGAATTTCCCTTTCTATCCCTTGTTGCTGAGCTCCATTAGAAATACATAGGAATGGTGAGGATTTATGTGGATTTATTTTATATCCTCCAACTTTCCTAAAGTTATTTAATTTTTCCAATCATTTTTTACTTGATTCTCTAAGTGTACGATCATCTAATCTGCAAAAAGTAGTAGCTTAGTGTCTTCTTTGCCTATTACAATTCCTTCAATTTCTTTTTCTTCTCTTATTGCTACAGCTAGCACCAAATTGAATAACAGGGGTGATAGTGGACATCATTGTTTCACCCCCAATTACATATAATAATTGCTGATAGTTTTAGATAGATGATACTTATCATTTTAAGGAACATTCCATTATTCTTATAGTTTCTGGTGTTTTTAATAGGAATGGGTGTTGTATTTTGTCAAAAACCTTCTTCTGCATCTTTTGAGATAATCATATACTTTCTACTAGTTTTGTTGCTGATATGATCAATTATGCTGATAGTTTTGCAATATTGAACCGTCCTTGCATACATGGAAAAAATGCTATCTAATCAAAGCGTGTTATTCTCGTGATAAATTGCTGTAGCCTTTTCCCTAATATTTTATTTAAAAATTTTGCACCTATATTCATTAGGCAAATTGGTCTGTAATTTTCTTTCGCTGTTTTGGCAATTCTCAATTTAGGTATCAGTACCATATTTGTATCATAAAATGAATTTGGTAAAACTCCTTCTTCACCAGTTTTCCTAAATAATCTATAGAGAATTGGAAATAGTTTTTCTTTAAATGTATGATACAATTCACTTGTAAATCCATTCTGGCTGTGGAGAAGTGGCTGAAGTGTGATGGCTTCCACTGTGTGGCTGCTTCAAAGCTCCTGGCCTGTAGATAATAGGGGGACCAAGCCACATTTCAAAGGGTAATTGCTCTTACTTTAACCTGCCGGAATCTGGATTGTGGTCTAGGGTGGCGGTCCTGGGGTGTGTGACCAGGTGCCAGAGCCTATGAAAGCTTCAAAGAGAGCACCCAACTAATAGCTCAGGCAGCTGTGAAAACCCCAGTGATTTGGGACAAAACTTTCTTCTCTGGAAGCAGAGTTCTACTGTAGCTAAAAGCTCAAAAGTCAAGTAATTGAGTGGCAACATGACCAAGCAAAAGAAGCAAAGAAAGTACAGCAATACAACTTTGGATTCCTTTTCTGGGGACAAAAAGGATCAAAGCATGGAATGACAGGAAGACAACAAAGTCAGAACTCCTGCACCAAAAGCTTCCAAGAAAATTATGAACTGGTTACAGGCCATAGAGGAGCTTAAGAAGGACTTTGAAAACCAAATAAGAGAAGTGGAGGAAAAATTGGGAAGAGAAATGAGAGTGATGCAAGAAAATCATGAAAAGAGAGTCAACAACCTGACTGAAGAAAATAGCACCTTAAAAATAGATTAACTAAAATGGCAAAAGAGGCTCAAAAAAGCAATGAGGAGAAGAAAATCTTAAAAAGCTGAATTTGCCAGATGGAAAAAGAAACTCAAAAGCTCACTGAAGAGAATCATTCCTTCAGAATTAGATTGGAGCAAATAGAATTTTATGAGAAATCAAGATACTATTAAACATATCCAAACAAATGAAAAAATAGAAGGCAATGTGAAATATCTCATTGGAAAAACCACTGACCTGAAAAATAGATCAAGGAGAGATAATTCAAAAATTATTGGACTACCTGAAAGCCATGATCCAAAAAAGAACCTAGAAAACATCGTTCAAGAAATTCTCAAGGAAAATTACCCTGATGTTTTAGAACCAGAGGGCGAAATAGAGGTTGAAAGAATTCACCAATCACCTCCTGAAAAAAGATCCCAGAATGAAAACTCCTAGGAATATTATAGCTAGGTTCTGTACTTCCCAGATCAAGGAGAAAATATAACAAGCAGTCAAGAAAAAAAGTTGAATATTGTGGAAACACAATCAGGATAACACATGATTTGGCAGCTTCTACACTGAGGGATTGAAGTGCTTAGAATATATATTCTGGAGATCAAAGGAGCTGGGATTAAAACCAAGAATCACCTACTTAGCAAAACTGAGTATCATGTTTCAGGGAAAATATGGTTATTCAATGAAATATAGGACTTTCAAGCATTCTTGATGAATA
Organism: Petaurus breviceps papuanus; assembly: GCF_028583685.1. Lineage (NCBI taxonomy): Eukaryota > Metazoa > Chordata > Mammalia > Diprotodontia > Petauridae > Petaurus > Petaurus breviceps. Next base: position 142,285 of record NW_027187113.1, on the reverse strand, counting down.
AACCAGAGCTGAATAGAAAATTTGACATTAAAATGCAAGAAGCAAGAGAAGAATCTGAAGGTAAACAGGGAAAAGAAATCATAAGTAACTTATCAAAGTTGAAGTATTTTAGTCCTATATGGAAAAACAGTAAGTGTAACTTATGAAACTTTACTCAGTATGAGGATAGTTGAAGGGAATATAAATGTATGTGTATACACACACATATATGTATATATATATGTGTGTGTATATGCATATATATGTCTATATAGGATGGTATATGGGCACATGAATACATATTTGAGTGTGAGTATATATGTGTACAGGTATATGTAGACAGAGGGCACATGATAAAATGAATAGGAAGGGAAGATACATAAAAGGTGAAATTGAGAGGTGATAGAGGAATATAATGAGAGGAGATAGGGAGAGACAGAATGGGGTAAATTATCCCATATAAAAGAGGCAAGGGAAAACTGTTACAATGGAGGGGAAGAATAGGAAGTCAAAAGGGAATGGGTCAACCTTTCTCTCATTTAATTTGGCTTAGGGAGGGAATGTCATACACACTAAATAGGGGTATCTCGCCCTACAGGATAGTAGGGGGGAAAGGGATGAGGGGAGATGATGTAGGGAGGGCAGGTTGGGGGGGAGAGTAGTTAGAAGCACACAGTTTTGAAAAGGGACAAGGCAAAAGTAGAGAATAGAACAAGTGGGAGATGGGATAGGATGGAGGGAAAAATTGTTAGTCTTTCACAATATATCCACTATCGAAATATATTGTTTAGCTGCACACATGCTGCCAGTGTTGAATTGCTTATCTTACCAGTAAGCATGTGTGACGAGGAAGGAGGGGAAATAATCTGGAATTCAAATATTTTAAAATCAATTGTTTAAAAATATATTATTATTTTACATGCAACTGGGAAATAATTTATATGGACACTGGGGGATGGAGATCCATCTTGCCTTACTGGAAAGTCAGAGGGTGTATGGGGGAGGATATAGGAGAGAGCAGATTGGGGGGGAGTATACAGTGAGATCGCTGTTTTGGGGTGGTGGGTATGGGAAAGACGGGGAGAAAATTTGTAACTCAAAATGTTGTGGAAATGAATGAATTAAACTAAAATAAACATAAAATTTAATTTAAAGAAAAGAATCTGGATGCTATACCACTTGGTGCATATATGTTTAGTGATGATATTTCATCATTTCCAAGAGTGCCTTTTAGCAGGATATGATTTCCTACCTTATCTCTTTTTATTAGATGTTTTTGCTTTTGCTTTGTCTGAGATTAGGATTGCTGCCCCAGCTTTTTTTTACTTCAGCTGAAGCATAATATATTCTACTCCATTTTTTTTACCTTTACTCTATGTGTATCCCTTTGTTTCAAATGTGTTTCCTGTAAACAATTATTGTAGGATTATGGTTGTTAATCTATTCTGTTATCTGCCTCTGATTTATGGGAGAGTTCCCTTAGTAAAGATTTTTTTTGGAGGGGGAAGGTAGAGCAGTTGGGGTTAATTGACTTGCTCAAGGTCACACCGCTAGTTTTTTGAGTTAAGGGTCTGTGGCCATATTTGAACTTAGGAATTCCTGCCTCCAGGGCCATTGCTCTATTCACTGGGCCTCCTAGCCACCCCCAATAGTAAAGACTTTCAAGAAAGGAAATCAACCAGTAAACCTCAAGATTGCTAGGTATGTTTCAGCCATCAAATAGGAGAGGAAAGAAGAGGAGGGGAGATAAGGGAAGATGATATAATGTTCCTTGAGAATTAAGTACAAACCAAACAACCACAACCACAAATTCTCACCTGCAGCAAGAAGTCTTTTCCAGTTATCATTCACTTTATTCCCTTCCCTCAGAGTCTTCTCACATTTTTAATAAATATATTATTTGTACAGAGCTATTGGTATGTTGTGTCCTCCATTAGACTGATATTTGGGAGAGAAGGCACTGGTTCATCATCACTTTCTGGGTAGAGCTTAGCACAGTGCCTGGCATTGTTGCTTGTTGAGTGAATGACTGATATGAAAAAATGCATCAACATCTGCTTTGCTGCTGTACCCTGAAGACCACTAGGACTTTCCTTATGACTTGCATCCTCCTATATAGCTTGTCTTGTCTATTAAAATGTTAACTCTTATAGAGCTGGAACTGTGTTGCTTTTCTCTTTGTTTCCCCCATGCTTAACATTTTGTATACAGTAAACACTTATTATAGGGTTGATGTTTTTTATCCATCCACCCATCCTCCTCTTTATCCATCCTTTCATATATTTTAAATCTGCAGGTAACTTCAGTCATTAGAGTTCCGTGATAGTGTTGATTGAACTCTGGCCTGGTTGTCATCCTTCATACTTGAAAAAATGACATCATTATATCTGGGTAAATGTGTGTCCAACTGTGGCTGATTAGACCAATATGATATTGAAAGGCTCTAGTACAGGTTGGGCACAAATTATCCATGTGAACATTTGGAGATATCTCTAAATTTGTGCATCTTATGTTGCTTTTGAGCTACTGCAATTCTATTTGCTCATAGAACACAGTGCCTTCTTTGATGTCGGCAGGCCATAGTGGGCAGTTCTGTGCTTATGTCTCTCATGTCTCACAATTGATTTCAAAAATCTTCAGAGAGACCTTGAGAGTTTCCTTGTATCACTTCTTCAGACCAACAGATGAGTGCCTGCCTTCATATGTTTGGCATTTGAACAATATGGCCATCCCATCAGAGTTGCTCTCTCTGCAGTAGAATTGAAATGCTTGGCAGTTCAGCTTGAGAAAGGACCTCAGAGTTTGATACTTTATCTTGTGAGGTGATGTAGCGGCAAGCACCCCAAGCACGTCCTCAGGGTTTGCTGCTACCACAGGTTCTTGGATCTGCTTTGTTAAAAGAAAGCAACTCAAAATGGGTTAACAAGCTTACTTTAATCAGTCAGACATATATTGTTTACCTTGTTCAGGGGAAAAAGGTCAGCACCCCGAACTTCAAAGCATACAGGCAGAATTATCAAGACAGAAACAGATCAAGTAGACAGATTTCCAAACTGTCCAACCATTACATCCATACCCAGTCAACATCTGGGTTTCCACATCTGGGTTTTTCAAAGCCGGGGGACTCTCAACAACGGCTTCCCAGAATTCATATCAAATCACAGAACACTTCTCAAAGTGAGTCCCAAAACAAAGCTACACATCAGGGCTTATATAGCCTTCTCCTGGCTCAGAGAATGTAACAACCTTATTGACCCACTGGCCAATCAAAAAGTATCTACTGAAAAATAAGCCTCCCTCCCCAGGCTTCTGGTGCACTTTAGCCTAGGGGCAGTGTGATAGTAATGGCAATTAAAGATTCCCCTGTATTGGCTTGGTTTTCAAATTGATTGTGTTAAAACCCAGAGCTTGTTAATCCCACCTGTGGGATGGACTTGTTGATGTGAAAAGAAAGTCCTGAACTGGGAGGAGCTGGTGACGTAGATTTGGAGAGACAAGAGAGAGGCAGGAGAACTTTTTTGGAAGCAGCACCTCGTGGAGGCAGAGAGAGAGACTGAGAAGGATTGCTGAGGGCCACTTTGAATCGCCCTGGACTTTTGAGACCTGCCCCCGGAGCTGCCAAGGACTGAGGAGACATGGCTGTTTTGCTGGTACTTTGTCTGTCTGTTTTGATGTTCTTTTGCTAGATTTGTCCACTGGTGAAAGACAGCCCTGTTGAAGAAGTCCTGGAACCTGGCTGTTGGCTAAGAAGCCCTGAGACTCCTGCAGACAGAGAGTGAATACTGTCCACTGGTGAAGGACAGTGCTGTTGTTGCAGGGGTCTGGGAACCTTTCTGTTGGTTCATAGAGACTGTCCTGCAGACAGAGAGTAAATGCTGTCCACTGGTGAAGGGCAGTGCTGTTGTTGCAGGGGTCTGGAGACTGTCCTGCAGACAGAGTGAATACTGTCCACTGGTGAAGGACAGTGCTGTTGTTGCAGGGGTCTGGGAGCCTTTCTGTTGGTTCAGAAGCCCTGAAGAAGGATTTTCTTGTTGTATGTTTACAGAAATCCTGGGAGAGGCTTTTGCTAATGTTTTCAGGGGTTCTAGGAGTGTCCTACAGACAGAGGATGAATTAATGAAGGGACTGGCAATGTATCTTGTGGCCTTGCTAAGCCTTGTCTCCCCAGGAACTAAGATTGCTGAGAACTTGCCTCCTGTCAAGATGAAGAAAAGACCTCCATCTGGGTATTAAGTGCTGTGTTTAAACTTGATGTAACTCTGGGGTAGATTGAATTGTGATCCAGGGGTGGGGAACTTTTGACCTTTCTGTGCTCTGTGATTGAACAAATGAAGGTACTTATGTTTGGAAACTAATCTCCATTTGAGAAGAGGGGCTTTGTGGTGGACTAAATGAAGGTATAGCCTAGGGGTGGAGAAGTATTTAGACCAGGGACTTTGTAATTGATTGAATGATTGGAAGGTCCTGGGGTGGGGTAGTACTTGTAGATTATTTAATCACCCTTAGTAAATGCTGTATTTTGAATGATGTCATGTTTTGACCTTCTCTGTTCTTGGTTTGTCACTGAATAAAATGGAGAGCACCTATGCTGGTATTTTGAACCTTGGGAAGTTGCCTTTCCTTGGCATTACATTACAGGCAGGGAAGATCTTCCAAATTTGCATTCCCATTACATTCAGCCCCAAGATCTTTCATGCCCATAGCACAGACAATTTGCTTTTGAATTAGCACTAAACATCTCTTAGGTCACATTTTCAAAGTACAGAAGTAAAGTTACCAAAGTGGCCACTGGGCCTTAAACAAACACAAAGTATACATAGCATTATCACTTCAGTTCAAAAGAAGAGTTCAAATAAAGTTCTCGGGGGGGGGGGGGCGGTGTCCTTCCCCTCACACAGCCCCAGCCCCTGCTTCCAAGTACAGAGAGGGGGCTGGGCAACAAAACCAACAAGGTGGGGTCCCTGGGGATCCAAGGCACTTCATCCCACCCACCATAGTCACAAGTCCATTCTCCCCCTGGGTCCCAAACTGTGGGATGTAGCCAGGAAACACATTCAGTGCCCCTGCTTTGCTGCTCAGTTCTTATCTTTTCCTGTGGCTGAATTCCGAACTCCTGGGCTCCTTCTCCTCCCGCAGGCGGCAGCCGCTCCTGGCTTCTGTCCAGGTCCCGATGCAGGCAGCTCACCATTCCTGCTCTCAGCTCAGCGAAGTCAGCATGCAGGCCATTCTTCTCTCCTGCTCCACAGCTCCACAGAGTCACAGCTACCACAACTGCGAAACAAACAATTATCCCAGCCCCCATACTTTCCTTTTACTCTGCAGATCCTGTTCGTGACGCCATTTTGTAGCGGCAAGCACCCCAAGCACGTCCTCAGGGTTTGCTGCTACCACAGGTTCTTGGATCTGCTTTGTTAAAGGAAAGCAACTCAAAATGGGTTAACAAGCTTACTTTAATCAGTCAGACATATATCGTTTACCTTGTTCAGGGGAAAAAGGTCAGCACCCCGAACTTCAAAGCATACAGGCAGAATTATCAAGACAGAAACAGATCAAGTAGACAGATTTCCAAACTATCCAACCATTACATCCATACCCAGTCAACATCTGGGTTTCCACATTTGGGTTTTTCAAAGCCGGGGGACTCTCAACAATGGCTTCCCAGAATTCAGATCAAATCACAGAACACTTCTTAAAGTGAGTCCCAAAACAAAGCTACACATCAGGGCTTATATAGCTTTCTCCTGGCTCAGAGAATGTAACAACCTTATTGACCCACTGGCCAATCAAAAAGTATCTACTGAAAAACAAGCCTCCCTCCCCAGGCTTCTGGTGCACTTTAGCCTAGGGGCAGGGAAGATCTTCCAAATTTGCATTCCCATTACAGGTGATCTTCAGAATCTTCTTAAGACAATTCAAATGGAACTGTTTCAATTTCTTGGCATAGAACTGGTATACTGTCCAGGTTTCACAGGCATACAGCAATAAGGTCAGTACAATGGCTCTTATAGACCTTCCATTTGGTAGACTAATACTAATACCTCTTCTCTCCTACACTATCCTTTGGAGTCTCCCAAACAATGAGCTAGCTCTAGCCATGAATGTATCAATCTCATCATCTATGTGTACATCCCTGTAAAGTATATGTAATTGAATAAGTAAATTAATTTAAGTAGAATTTTCATTTTTATTATATTGGCTTGTCCTATACATGAGCAGTTAATTTTTCTCTAATTGTTTAAATATGACTTTATTTCTGTGAAAAATGTTTTGTAATTGTCTTTATGTAATTCCTGTGTTTGCCTTTGGACTTGTTCTCTAAGGGACCACATTCGAACTGACAGGTCACATATAGATTGTCTATAAAATGCTATACACACACACATACACATATACTCACAGATATATATATATATATATATATATATATATATCTATGTATCTCTTCTGTGATATATATATATATATCTATCTGTGAGTGTGTGTATATATATATATATACATATATATATATATATATATATACACATAAAACACCTGAAATTTTGGTTAAAGGAGACCAACAGAGTAGGTTATATACAGTTATATCAATTATTCCCTTAAAGCTAGCAAATACATGTAGACAGAGTAAGAACCTAAATTCTGACTGCCTGAACAAAAGAATGAGAAAGCTTAAATATATTTTAGAACCATCCCAATTCCGAGTGGCTGTTGCACTCAGATTTATGACCTCCATATATTTACTATCCATACCATGAGAAAGAAGTGTCTTAGTTGTAAGTACAGATTGATAAGACAATAGACAAAATATGGTCAGTTGGAATTTATGATCTCAGGATGTCTGTGTTTTCTGCCCATATGTAGAATGCCCCCAAGATAAGAGAAATCACACTATTCAGCTTTATCTTGTCTCTGGAGTTGATGACACAGGAAAGGGCATTTTTAAAGCAAAGCAAAGCAGTTTGATTGATTAGTTCAGGCCCTGGCCCTTATCGAAGTTATTAAATTAATATTAAATTATTATTGTTTCCTCCTTTTGGTCAATGGCAAGCTATAAACTTTACCGTAAGACCAAGGAAGGTATGGAAAACACTCTCTCTTCCTCAGAGTGGAAAATCCATATCTAACTGGATTCGAGGTTTTCCCAACTGCTTCCTGAAATAAGAGCCACTAAAGGTAAGGTCAGATTCTTTGTCAGACAGAGTCTGACTCATGGGGTGAATGGGGAGATGGGAGAAGAAGTTACTTTTCTCCTGTGGCTGGCAGCTATGGGAGTAGTCAAACAGACCTGACAGGGCTCCCAGATAATATATGATTTGATACTAAAGGCACATGGAAATCATTCAGTTTCTCAGCTGTGCAAGGCTAGGTTCAAACAGTACAATAAATAATTCAGTTTTCCTCACAGTTTACAAAATAGCATATTTACATTAAGTCAGGTACAGATTAAACTACTTAGATGGCAAACAACAGAATAGTTTTGGGAAGGGAGATTTACATGTCACTAAGATAACCAAAAACGTACACATGAACCACATGATTTAACAGAATCATTATTACCAATGTTAATTAGCATCAGATTTCTTGTATCTCAGTGCCCTATTCCCAGTATTCATAAACAGCACTTTTTTTTTGAGTTCCAGATATCTCATGTAGTTATACAGTTTAAAAATGGAGTTCTGATTCGCTCTTTCAGATCTAGAAGTTCCCAGGCAATTATGACTTAATATAAATTAGTACTAACACTTAAATTTGGTTCTCTATTTTTGAAACTTTAGAGAATTTTCAGTTTTTATATTATTTGCTGTTTCTCTCACTACCTAAACCTGTACCTGGCATAAAAATCTTTTAAAATGTGAGGTTTCAACCATAAAATGCATTCATCTACCTTTTAAAATTATCAGACAGATACTTTAATAAAAGGGAAATTATTTCACTTTTGCCACTGTCTTACACAATCTTTGTGCAAAAATCCAAATTTGAGATCTTATTACCAAAACATGCTTAAAGCTTAAATTTCCATGATAGAAACATTTTGAAAACCAATCTTATACATCTGTATAATTCTTAAAGGAATCAGTCTGATCCTGTTGCCTCTCTTAAAATTTGCTATCCTTTTTAATTAGACAGCTATCCCATTACATCTTTGTTTTATTACTTGGTCTAATCATTTCCTCCTTTGGAGGATGTTATCTCTATATTATATTTATTTATATTATATTTATTTGGCTATGAATATAAGCTATAATTGTAAGCTATTAATTTTTGCATCCCATTATACCAACTCAGAACTTCTTGACTATATAAATTTTCTATAAAAGAAAAAGGGGGGCAATGTCATATATCTTAACAGAAGTAAAGAACTTCTTTAGCTCTGTTTGATTCCAGGTATGAGTCATATCTGACAGGCAATCATGTAGCCGCTAGGTGCTGAGAGCAGGCCTTAGGAGTAATCAGGTGAAGAATTTTCCTTCTCAGAAAGAGAAAAAAACACAATTGGAAAATAGAATTAAGAAGATCCTATCTAGGCCTTGTTCAAGGTTGTCTTCAAAACCATTCCTAGGCACAGACATTTCTTAACATTTAGATAAGAAAATTGCTTTTAACAACAGGGCTGATAATTTCTATCAAGTCACACAATTTAGGAATGTACAATCCCCTAAAAACATTATTATGTATTTAACATTTGAAATAACCCATCATCAATTTAGGTGAATACATTTCTATATCACCTTCCACTGAGAATCATTCATCTCATCATTAGTAATATGGAAACTATAACTTTAAACCGATATACACACACACAAACACACACACATATTTTCTATAATAGCCAAGATCTTAAATGTACAATCTGTTATCATAGTAAATATCAGCATTATCACTACTTGTTTATAATCAAAATATTACATTTTTTCAAATTCTGAAATTTTACAAAAAAAAATTCACATGCAACAAAATCCAGATTAAAAATTGCTATAACACCATTTCTACTTCATGATGGTTTCCCAAACCTCACAAGCTAAGTGAACTTTTAGAAATAAAATACAATTTCAGAAATACAGCAACAACAGGAAGATGAATTTCAAATAACATCAGTTTCATTGCATATAGAAATTATTGATCTTATCTTTCCTGTTATTCAAAAACCACTTCAAAGTTAGAGAGAGAATGATGTATCAAACATATGCCAGTGTTAAATATTTTACAATCATTATATCATTTTGATCCCTTAAGAACCATTATTATTTTCCATACAAATCAGAAAATGGGTCAAACAGAGATAAAATACATTTTGAAACTGGAACAGAGAAGTGTGGAGTTTACCTGGAGCAGAGGCTGACTTCCCAGTGGTAATAATTCTTGGAGGCAAGGCTTAGGGAACACTCACCACAGGCTCAATTCA